>NC_056734.1:806466045-806668545 GCF_019279795.1 Protopterus annectens
CCAATAAGGTTAAAAAGTTAATTGTCAAGCTTGTGTCATATCATCCACAATTTATGGATTTAAATGTATAAAACACAAGGTATATAGGCTACAGTAATGCTTCATTTCAGGTAAGATAATGCCATGTGTTCTGTAAACATATGCAAACTTCGCACAGTGTCTGTTCCAAGAAAAGACCTTTTTTTTTTAGTCTGGCCAAGAAAACTGCATGTGTTTCAGGTGGGGTATAAAACAATTTAATGTACAGACTTTAGTTGTACCTCTTTTTGAATAACAGCAAATAGCCTGTCAGAATCTAGTCAAGAAGAGGGTATTTTTTAAGTTTACAGTCACTGTACAGCTGTTTCTCCAAAGACCGAAGTCCCACAATGAGGCAAGTCCCTCTGCATCAGTCATGCCTCTCAACCTCTCAGTGCAAGAAATCAGGACAAAGCCAGAAATAATGAGGTGACAGAGACCCAAAAATAGGGACAGATTTTAAATATTGCTCCAATAAACTTAGAAAGTTGCCAGGATAGCAGGTTCTGCATTATTATGTATTTTCTAAAGGATATGGAGTCTGAAATTTAAATGTCTGTCATTATTTATTATTTAGTGACTTCAATCTTCAATGATTTGCCAGACAGCCACAAATTTTATGAGGAACAGAAGAAGCATATGAGACAAAAAATTTGGATATTCTGAAAAAATCTGGATGGTTGAGAGGTTTGCCCAAAGTAAAGGTGTCACCTAGAGTACTCCCTTTGTAGAGAACCAGATAGTCATCCAGTGATCTCATAAATCTGGATGGTTGAGTGGTTTGCCCAGAGTAAAGGTGTCACCTAGAGTACTCCCTTTGTAGAGAACCAGATAGTCATCCAGTGATCTCATAAATCTGGATGGTTGAGTGATTTGCCCAGAGTAAAGGTGTCAACTAGAGTACTCCCTTTGTAGAGAACCAAATAGTCATCCAGTGATCTCATAAATCTGGATGGTTGAGTTGTTTGCCCAGAGTAAAGGTGTCACCTAGAGTACTCCCTTTGTAGAGAACCAGATAGTCATCCAGTGATCTCATAAATCTGGATGGCTGAGAGGTTTGCCCAGAGTAAAGGTGTCACCTAGAGTACTCCCTTTGTAGAGAACCAGATAGCCGTCCAGTGATCTCATAAATCTGGATGGTTGAGTGGTTTGCCCAGAGTAAAGGCGTCACCTAGAGTACTCCCTTTGTAGAGAACCAGATAGTCGTCCAGTGATCTCATAAATCTGGATGGTTGAGTGGTTTGCCCAGAGTAAAGGCGTCAACTAGAGTACTCCCTTTGTAGAGAACCAGATAGTCATCCAGTGATCTCATAAATCTGGATGGCTGAGAGGTTTGCCCAGAGTAAAGGTGTCACCTAGAGTACTCCCTTTGTAGAGAACCAGATAGTCATCCAGTGATCTCATAAATCTGGATGGTTGAGGGCTTTGCCCAAAGTAAAGGTGTCACCTAGAGTACTCCCTTTGTAGAGAACCAGATAGTCATCCAGTGATCTCATTTACTCCTCATCCTTACTCGTTTCTTCTCTCCTTTCTGTCTCTTAAAGAGAACAGCTTGTTTTTTTCAACCAGGAGGGCCTTGAATCATATCAGAACCTAAAGACATTTTCGACCACTGCAAGAAGTGGTGACAGATATACAGCCTACATTCCTGTTTGTGACACCTGAATGCTTACACTTCCATACTAGCTCTGATTGTTTAATTTATCATGCTTTCTGTTTGTCTGCCCTTACTGTGTGATAATTTGGTATGTTTGTTGCTACTCTAACCCTTTTTGGGCTAGTTTGCCTCTACTAGAGTATATTACAAGTTTTGTCCATCTGTACCTACTAGGGGTAATTTAATAAGCATGTCTGTGCCCAGATGGAGGTAAATCAAATACCGTTTATCTATCTGCCCCTTCAGGGAATAATGTAATGATCTTTGTCCTTTTGCCTTATGCCAGATAATTTATTATAATTTTCTGTGCTTTTCCCTCTGTCTTTTCTTGGGTATAATTAATTATGCTTTGTATCTGGTTTCCTATACTGGTGGAGCTAATTTAGTGTGTTTTTTGTCCCTCTGCTTATACTGGGAGTACTCTAATATGCGGTTTGTCCTCCTGTCTATAGTGTGGCAATTTACTATGCCTTTTGTCCATCTGGCCCTGCTGAGGGTACTTAAGTGTGTGTTTTGTTCATCTGCCCCCACTAGGGGTATTTAATATGATTATTGCGCCTTTACCCCTACAGGAGTAATTTAGCATGTGTAAATCCATCTGTTACCATCCTACAAGTAATTTGCTGTACTTTTTGTACTTAATGGAGGTGTTTAGTATGCTTTTAGTGGTTTTGCCCCTGTTGGGGGTAGTGGTATTATTTTTGTCCCTCTGCCAATTCTGGTGGTCCCCAAAGTCACTAATGGCCCCTGTTTCCCTTCACTGGGTCTGTCTTCCAGTAACAGGTACAGCTCAAAGTGAGAATTGATAATCACTGACTTCCAAAGTCACGAGCCAGAAGTGCTGTAGAAAAAGACATGGTAAAGATAGATAGGAGTACTGAGTCCAGCACAATGTCCTTAAGCAGTGCAAAAAGAAAAGGAAAAATTTTAAATATTTAAAACTCTTGATTGAAACACAGAGGTATGCAACAAAAGAGATGACTACCACCCTGTAAATGCACAATCATGCATTCATTCATACTAAACATTTCTACAATATAAAGATTCCAATGCTTGCACTGAAGGCCCTAAATACACAGTGTAGTAACATCCTGAGGAGGAAGGTTCCAACTGTGTTATCATTTTTTTCTGTGGATGATCCTCCTGCACAGGTATCCCTGAATCTATCCCCAAGTCCCATCACTGATGTCACTAATAGGCAGATGAGAAACTGATAATGTACTTTTATGCAAATCAAGGCTGGATGGTAAGGTTCCTGATTACTGGAAGAGAGTAGAATTCCATAGTGAATTCCACTTGACTCAGTTGTGCACCTTCACTTTACTGTCTGTTAAGGCCATTTCCTGTATGGAAAGACTGGGATCCTGGAAATTAGTACTGGGTTGTATTAGCAAATTATTCATCTTGTCCCTCAACATCTTTTTCCCACCTTCTCCCATCAGTTTAAGCTTCACTACCCCTTACTTTGTCTTTCTTTTCCTCTATTGTTTACCCCTTAAAGGTTTTAACTCCTATCTTAGTGAAGCTAGCCCACATTTCCTGTGATAGTTCCTTCGTTTTCTGACTACAGCATTTGCCACAGTGTGTTCTCCTGATGTGCTTTCAGTTTTTACTGACTGAACAGTGGTGCAGCAGTTACCACTGATGCTTCAAAGGCTTAATTTTCCACTTTTGTTCTCAGATGGGGCATCTCCTATGTGAAATGTGTGTCTCCTCCCTGTATCTCCTCAAGTTATTGTCAGGCACTTTGGTTTCTTCCCAACTCCAAAGGAAATGCTGTAGGTAAATTAGCAGTCCCTTACAGAATGTGTGTGCCTGTGTGTGTGTGTGTGTGTGTGTGTGTGTGTGTGTGTGTGTGTGTGTGTGTGTGTGTGTGTGTGTCTCTCTCTCTCTCTCTGTGTCTTAAAATGCACTGATAACCCATTATGAATACTGTTTTTGCCTTGCACCCATCGGCTGGGGTCTCCCAGAATTAGAATAAATAGATAATCAGTGAGTGAATGAATGACTGAATGAATGAATTAATTGGTACTCTATGTTTTAGCTGATGGTGAATCACAATGTTTGGTGATCACTTGTATCCTTGTATCCAAATGGCAACTAATCTCCTATTTTGACATACCTCACAGAGTCATTTTTTTTTGTTTCTAGCTGTGTGAGCCCTACCTCCCCTAATGGACATCAGGAATGATTCTGATGTTAGATGTGACACCAGCCAAGTATATTCTTAGAATACAGTACAGTCAGTCGTTTCCTAATCATTTTCCTCCATTGGGCTATTTCTACTACAATTTTTTATCTCCATTTTGATCACCAGTGCCTTATTTCTTCCATGTCTAATTATGTGTTTCTGTTGCTTTGCTCTCTTCTCTAATATAGATGGCTTGTGGCCCTCTATATTAGCTTGTTTCCATTCTTCCTAGTTTACGCACCTTTGCCTACCCACAAATTATGCATACTAGTGTGCCTACGTCCCTCTCATGATTCTCCATGTACTACATTTTTGTTACTTTCATGGCACCAGTGTATTGTTCCTCATTCCATTCAATGAGTTCTGTGGCCTCCTCCTTAAATTTTCCTTCCTGCTTACTTGTCCTGTTTTGCCTCATTCAAGTGTTTACTCTGCCTTTTTTCCCTATTATCTATTTCTTCTCTCCTATATCCATTGTCAGTCCTGAAGCTTGCACCACAAGCTGCTTTGATATGGGTTAGAAAGTAAGATTTTCCTGAGCCTTTTCTATCCTTGTCACATTGGCTAGCTTTAATTGTTTAAGTGCTTCAGTGTGAAATCTTTAAAGTTGTCAACAACGGTCATGGTTCTCTTTCTGAAGAGGCACAGATGCTCTCAGCAGTGTAGTCCTGCATCCATTCAAACAGATCCTTGAGATATACTTTAATCCAAACCCATGATCTGTGCATCAGACATTTGGCTATTTGTTACATCCCATGATTTCAAAGCACCTTACCATTACTTATGCTGTAAATATCCAGCTCATCTGGAAATGCCTTTGTGTACACTATTCACATAAAGACTGAAACCACCCAGTTCTGTAAACTCCCGCACTGCTGTAATCCCTTTCCCAAACAGCTTATTTGTCCTAACATGCTTGCTATCAAACTTCCTGTCTCGCGCAACTAATCCAAATATCCCAGGGATTTATTATGTGCCTCTCTGTCATGCATACCAATAAATGTCTTTGTTCAAGAATCAATGACAAAACCAAAAATAATGAGGGACAAAGGCCCAAAATCAGGAATACTTTTTAAATATTACTCTAATTCACATGCAAAGTTAATGGAACAAAAGGTTTGTATCAACATTCATTTTCTGAGGAATACTAATGAGATTCCGTTGACTGGCAATATTGACTTATTGCAATTCTCGGTGATCAGAAAATTAAACATTTTACAACAGGTAGGGCAAAAAGGAGCATTCTGTAAAATCAGGGACAGTTACGATCTATTCGTTCTGGCAGGCAGCCTACTTTTCGCTCTCTGCCCTACTTGTATTATTAGCCTTTTAATTATGTAATTCTCCAAAAAGACGTTCCCTTCTCATCTGGTCTCTTCTCTTGCTTGCTCTCATAAGGTTATCCCCTGTGAGGTTTCTCAGTACTCGCCTAATTTTTCACTGAGATGCATCAGTGGAAACATCCATTTGCACTAGGATAGGATGTGTACTATAAGGAGGTGCATTTTCACAGATGAGCCTCTGTTCCTTTTCTGTTTCTGTCCTAAAATATACTCTAGTCCACCTGCTCCATTTTAACACTCTCTGGAGAATTACTGGTTCTTCTATAGGCCACGTAATTGGACAGACATTTCTCTGTGTTTTGACCAGTGCCATGAGTTATCTCCTGCCTCATTCCACACAGGCTTTTAAGTGTGAAACAACAGTCCATATTCCCTAGGTTTTCCATCAAGATTTCTGGACCACAACCTTTATATTGTACCACTTCCATTATCTTTTTATTCCTTTTTTAATTTATGGTTAATCCTAGTAATTTGATATAACTCTTCCTCAGTGTCACTGCGGATAATATACACTTCAGTTACTCAGAGTAACAGAACATTTTGCAACTAACTGAGTTACAGCTCAAACCAAGAAAAACTGAATAGTTGCCTCTGTACAAGTTAAACGCCTGAAAGTCCAAACACCAAAAAACACTTGCAAGATATTGAATAAATGTCAACTGCTGCCAAGGTGTAAGAATGAACCAAAACTTTTATTGACAAAATCCAAATTTTTACTCAATTAAATTTTTTATTTTCAGTAATAGATAATGTCTCCCCTGAATTTAATGGGGAAAGAGAAGTGGAGCTTGAGTATAAAGAACTCAAATGGCAGATTCTGCTCAATGCCTACAAAAAATTTGGTCTCAACAGTGGGGTCAGTTATAAAGTTGTTTTACAAAGGAAAGCAAAGTATAATAAATGCAAGTAGAATTGCAGCTTTTTAGTTGTTTTTAAAGTTATTAGTCAATGTTATTTAATGAGACAAGTTTAATTAATTAATTGAGTAAACATTTTTGAGAGGGGAGGGTATTTAAGGGTTTGTTGTTGGAATTATGGGTGTTTCTGAAGAAGGCCATAGTTGTTATGGCCGAAAGCGCTTAAACTTGGATTTTGTCAATAAAAGAAAGTTTTGGTTCATTCTTACACATTGGCAGCAGTTGAAATTTATTCAATATCTTGCAAGTGTTTTTTGGTAATTAGGTTACAGCTTTACTTCCTCCCAAACCAAAACTCCTGTAGTCATGTTAGGGCTTGATGCTCCAAAATTAACCTGTGTTCTGGGGAGAGGAGTAAGGGATATTATTATTCACCTAGAATGTAACAGAAAAAGAAAACATGACAGAGGTGTAGCCAGAATTGCATATTTTGCACTCAGACCTTATGTTTCTGCTCCTGCCACCCACCTATCATTTGCAGATAGTATTCAACTTTCAAAATGCTGTCCCTAACTACTTCAAAAGGGAACATATTGTTTTGAAATACTGCCACTTATAAACATAAAAAGGTATTTTAAAGGTACATTCCTGTCAAGTAAGCATGTTTTATATAGCTCTGTTCAGTAAATACAGTTCTAAAGATTCTGTGCTCTTCTGAGTCATAAAGTTACAGAGAGATGCTTAGAAAAATTATACTTGTTTCAATACACTGAATATGCTTTTAATGCTTAGTTACATCCTTAATGCATGGTACACATCATTAGTATCTTCCCTTTAAACTGATGTTTTAGAATAAAAGCAGTTAGTGCTCTTAAACAGGAAACCCAAAAGTGTACAGAGCAGTAGGCCTGGAATTCTCTCCTGCCTGCCGCAGTATTACGTAAAAAGTAAACACTGGAGTTCTTTATAGGTGAAGATTTTCTTGCAGCTCCCAGTGAGTGGGTGCTCAGACTCCCAGCATTGTTAGCAAAAAATAACAAATCATCATAGAAAAGATCACTTTACAAAGTCATTATCACTTTTTTCAGAGTTTGTTTTCTTGTGTCTCATAGCAAATTGCTCTTCAACTATTCGCAGCCCTTCCATCCCACCCTAACCATTTTACTAGCAGTTGTAATTTTAGGCAAATATGGTTGATTCTTAGCCGTGGGGGTAGTGGTGGGTAGCCAGTATCTACTCTTAGCTGCAGAAAATATTATGTAGCGCTTAGACTTCACACACATCTGCTACCAAGTGTGACTGTTTTTTTTTTTGTTTCCTTTCAGGACCAACCCTCCCCAAGAACAAGTTCATTTTAGCTGTAAACATGACAGGGTTGTCATTTCTGGATGAAAAAGAAAAGAAGTTCTTGGATATGTCTTTTTCAGAAATAACTGGAATTCACACCAGCCGGTAAGATTTTTTTTTATGAAATTACAAGGAGATAAGCATCATAAAACCTTTGAGTTTCATTTGGTTATTTCTTAAGACTTCGATCAGCAGCTGGATGTTCTTTTAATGCATCTGCCAAATTGTGTGTATTTTCTACATGAGAAAAAAAATAATGGTCCTCCTGCAGGCAGACTAGCCTGCACTTCCAAGAACAGTTCTGCAGAATGATAAAGCATTAATTTTAACTCCCCCTAGATGAACAATGCTGATTTAAACAAAAATGAATGCCCAGCAGGGTGGCATTATAAGGAAAATAACAGACCATCTAAGGCTCTTGTAAGGGCTGATGCCACAGGTGGACGCATCAGGTGTCAAAAGTCACAACACCCTGGGGCAGTCTGTTATTTTCCTAATAACATTCACCCTGGATGGCCTTATTGTGCTTATACAATGGTTTATTTGTCAAATTGTTTTTATACTTTTTTAATGTAAAATAGTTCCTCCACCTAATATTTCAAACTTACCATAACATATGTGATTGTTACTGGAAGAAGTATTTTGTGTCCAAAAATAAGTAATATAAGTACTTAATGTCCACACTCACATACAAACACACTCACACACAAACACACACACACACACACACACACACACACAGGTAGATGCAGAGGCTCAAACAGACACGCACACATATAGACAGAAACACTCACAGAGGCACACACAGATACAGAAGCAAAGGCAGACAGACTCACACACATATACACATAGAAACACATACACATAAAATGTGCCCAAGAATTGCAGCTTCTTCTTGACTGCATACACTTCAGATGACTCACTATGATGACCGGAACAATTCATACAGGACAAGGCATTGCAACCCCCACTCCATGCCTCTCAACTGTCCTTAATTTTGCTCTGTCCCATGAAAATGTTTGATTTTCTGGTAAATCACTGGAGATACTGTCAGTCAATGAAGCCAGACATTCTAGTTTCATGGTCTTTATTGTTCAGAAAATGTATATTGATGGAGTCTTACAAGACCAAGAGCTTTCACCAATAGAGACATCAAAATAAAAACTTCTGAGGCTTCAGATCTTTCCATACCTTTGCCATTGTTTTTAGTGTAGATGAGTGTTTATTTTGATGTTTCTATTGGTGAAAGCTCTTGGTCTTGTAAGCATAGCACTCTGAACCATGGCTACCATCTTTGGTTCAGTTGCAGGCAGCTACAAGCAGCAAAAGGTTGCACTTCAAAATTGTTACCACCATGTTTAGAAGTCTGGGAATAAACCCTACATCACCTTAGAGACAAGAGATTGGAAGCCACACAGAAGTTATACAACCTCTGGAGTTGCTTAGGCTATTCCTACTGGATAATGTCACAAGCTTGTCTGTCCAGCCACATGCAACAACTGTAACTCCCATGAGATACATTTACATTACTAAAAGAATCATCATCTTCTTTTGGCTGTTCCCGTTAGGGGTCGTCACAGCAGATCACCTGTTTCCATTTCTTCCTGTCCTCTGCATCTTGTTCTGTCACACCAACCACCTGCATGTCCTCTCTCACCACATCCATAAACCTTATCGTAGGCTTTCCTCTTTTCCTGTTACCTGGTAGCTTCATCCTTAGCATCTTTTTCCCAATATACTCAGCATCCCTCCTCAGCACATGTCCAAACCAACATAATCGTGCCTCTCTGGCTTTGTCTCCAAACCTTCCAACATGGGCTGACCCTCTAATATACTTATTCCTAATCCTGTCCACCCTAGTCACACCCAGTGCAAATCTTAACATCTTTAATTCTGCCACATCCAGCTCAAACTCCTGCCTTTTTGTCAATGCCACTGTCTCCAACCCATATAACATAGCTGGTCTCACTACCCTCTTGTAGACCTTCCCTTTCACTCTTAAAGGTACTCGTCTGTCACAAATCACTCCTGACACTCTTCTCCACCCACTCCATCCTGCCTGTACTCTCTTCTTCACCTGTCTTCCACACTCACCGTTACTCTGAACTATTGACCCCAAGTATTTAAACGCATCCACCTTCGCCACCTCTACTCCTTGCATCCTCACCATTCCTCTATCCTCCCTCTCATTCACACACATATATTCTGTCTTAGCCCTGCTGACCTTCATTGAGTAAAACACACAAAAGGAAAGTAGAAGCACGCTGACACAATAAATGGCACGGACTTTTTAATAAACGTAAGCGCTTTCAGCTAAGCAAATGCCCAGCCTTCATCAGACAAAAACCAGTTAACACAGCTTGAAGCTGTGTTAACTGGTTTTTGTCTGATGAAGGCTGGGCATTTGCTTAGCTGAAAGCGCTTACGTTTATTAAAAAGTCCGTGCCATTTATTGTGTCAGCGTGCTTCTACTTTCCTTTTGTGTGTTTTACTCAGTTTTTAAAGTTTTTTCTGTTTCTGCTGACCTTCATTCCTCTTCTCTCTAGAGCATATCTCCATCTCTCCAGGGTCTCCTCCACCTGTTCCCTACTCTCAGTACAGATCACAATGTCATCTGCAAACATCATAGTCCACGGGGACTCCAGTCTGATCACATTACTAAAAGAATACAAGACCTAAACAATATGTCCTATATGGACCAACTCAAGGCCCCATCACTGTACTTGGTGTCTGATACAGAACTGTTTGAAAGGACAGGTTTATCTTGCAGAGGATACCACTGCTTTGGAATATATTCCCCATCCACATAAAACAAAGCTTATGCCTGTCCATATTCAAGCACAACTTAGATCTATGGATGGGAAACAGAAAATTTACCCCAAGTTTGATGTCTGGACAGAGGCAGCTCCTAAATACTTTATCCCAAGGGTCTCCTCAAATTATCTATGATATGATCCCAGTTATTATGACTAGGGTATTATCTAATTATTGGCCATGGGATGAGTAAGGCCAGTTTAACACCGAATGGGATAGGATAATTCAAGTACCAAAAGGGAAAATGGCTGGGCTTAAAATGGCCAGCAAGGGCAGCTAGTCTAGTGCTTACCTATGAACCCATAGGCAGCAGATTGGTGTATACTGGAGTTACACAGGTTGACCCTCTTAGCAAGAAACGCATAACAGAGAAGATTATTATCAGGTTTCTGATCATAACCAGCTTATTATGTGTTCAACAGATGGATGCCAGGAAATTCACGGTGAATGCAAAAAGATGATTACTAGCATTCATGTCAAGAACTCAGAACAAATGTTTATTATCGGCAGTGTCTTTATTATAATTCTTTGTAGTAAATGGAGCTTTATTTGCTCCATGTTCTAGCAGTTACAGGAAAGAAAGAGAAAGTACAGGAAGAGTGAATGTTTTATCAACTTTGAAAGCTGGTATAGCATGTAGAGCTGTCAAACAGACAGCAACATACTCTGAACACTGTTGCTTAAGAATTCTAGATATGTCCAAAACTAATGCAGGAACAAAGGGTCAAAATCAGCAGCAGTTTTTAAATACTGTTTCAATTTTCTTCAAAGGCTAAAAGAACAGAAGGTTTTGCATCAAATAATTTTTTCTAAACAATAAGAAGTGTGAAACTCTAATGAATATATGTCATTGTTGACTGACAGTAATCCTCAGTAATTTACCAGAGAGTCAAACACTTTGAGAGGGACGTAGTAAAACTATGAGTCAAAGTCAGCGATGTTCTGCAAAATCTGAAACAGTTCAGAAGTATGGGCAGCAGGCAGAAATGAACTGCTCCAATGTAAAACTAACAGCTTTAAAAACTGTTAGATGCTTCTTTCTGCCATCTTTCTGTTTGTGAGTGTGGCAGAGTGAATATAATAACAGCTTTGGCACACAGCACGTTATTCTGTTAGCCCCTAGAGTGGGGTCTGATCTTAACAGCACTTAGGTATCCTTAACAAGTTTTTGGTAAGCACAAATAACCACTGGTTATCTTTTTCCCTTATATTGGACTATAATCTTGACTCTATATGAACTACAAGCTCATTATAATCAAATCCCCAATAATAATCCTCTGTATCATACATAGCAATGACCAGACCTTACATTAAAATGCTACTGCAGAAAAAAATAACGTTTCAAGATGTAATCAAGTCTAACAATCCATAGTATTCACAGAAAATTGCACAACAGCATAAACTGCCCTGCACCAATGTTCTGAGCAGTGCTGGTCTCCCATTTCGTAGTTCATAATCATGCACATTCCTATAAAACTCATTACCTGAGAATTTACATGCTATGAATTTCTCCACTAAGCAGCTGAAACAACTGCATAGGAGAACAGCCTAACTGCTAATAAGACTATACCCAGAGACAAGTAACACTCCCCAGACAAAACCAGACACACACACATACACAACCACAGGCATTCACATGGTACTATCCACACACCAGTTTATATACTGCTTCAGTACTCCCAATGACTCAGGCATACACACATTTCCACTCCAAATCACACATACCACTACATACCTACATCAGCATTCCGGCCAAGGCGAAGCAGCTCTCCTCCTTCCTGTGCATCACTGAAATGTCAACTGCCTTTGGAGCCATGCTCCTGTGCAGAACTTTTGCCTGGCACTCTGTGAGTCTGTACTGCACAAGTATCCCACAAAGGAAGCATGCCAGGAAATATATTTACATAGGCTTCACTGGCAGACTACTGCATTTACATGGGGACTTATGAAACCTGCTGACTAGATGCACTCCATGGTGCTTTTAGGCAGAGAGGAGGAATCTGTGAGTCAGAACAGTTTTGTACTTATATTTGAGGAAGGGTTTTATCCGCAGTGGTGGTGCTGCGGTAGCATTGTCGCCTCACAGTAAGACGCTGTCTGGTTCGATTCTCAGCTAGACCATCTTCTGCATGGCGACATGCGTGAATGGGCATACCTTCGTTGAAGGTTGTGCGTCAGGGCTGGTAACTCAGCAGGTAAAAATCAACTACCAATCATTAGTGGACCAGAGTTCTGCTGTGGCGACCCATAACTGGGAAAAGCTGAAAGACACAACAACATTTGAGGAAGGGTTTGGGAATCAGGACAGTCTTCCACTCATCTTAAATTCTTCACAAGCCAACTATGTATACCAGACAATGTTTTGGGGATATAATTCCTGTTCTCTCTCCTTGCTCATTAGACACTGTTCTGTCTTTTTGATATGGAAGTTGAATAGAACTCTTTTCCATCTAGCTAATACCATGGCTTATGTCCTGTCTCCCATATTCCCAGTACTGGCATCCAACTAGAAGAGAAATCATGAATGTGCTGCCTATCACCCCTGAATGTCTGCTAAGCATCAATGCCATCACAGTGCCAATTTCATAGTAGGCAAGAGGATGAGGCAGCTTCCAGCTATAGTGATTGTGTGAACATCATCCCCAACTAAACTCAGATCAATTTTCTAGTTACACAAAGGGGAAAAACATTTAATAGCAATTAAAGAGGGTCTATATTACAAGATCGAATGCTTAGGTGATCGAACACCTAAACATCAAACTTGTAATATTGAAAGCAAAAAACAGCGAACGGCCAATTTAACGCAGGGCAAGATTTCCCTTGGCTGTTCACAGGATTTTGCCGTTTTGTCTACTGTAGAGCGATCTCAGAATTGGTATATTTAGTTAGGGGGGAGTGGGTGGCACAGCCCCCTATGTCGGGGGGGTGAAGCCCCCCACTTAGTTTGGGTGTAAAGTTATTTTTTTTCCGTGGCTGACCGATGTGTTTTCCTGCACCATTCGACATTTTTGGGTTCAATATTACAAGTTCGATGTTTAGGTGTTCGATCACCTAAGCATTCGATCTTGTAATATATATGCATTAAAGATAGCCTGCAATTTGTTAAAACATAATTATTTACCTAGATTATGACTATTTAAATAACTACTTTTCTTATATATTTGTAGAAAAAAAACACTTTTTTGTAATTGGAAATTTTCATTGGAACTGTTAATTACAAGCTAACTATTGGATAAAACACAAATGTAGTCGTCCTGTTTTCTTACAACTTTTGTGTTTGTTTATTTGTTTGTCTGAGTTGTTGACTGGCCTCTACAGTCATATTCAGTGCTTCTTTACTTAAACACTGTAGGGCCAGCACTCCAATGAAACTGTATTAAAGCTGATTACAAGTAACAATCCTGAAAAGAAAAATGTCTGTCCATCTTCATTGCAACTCACTTTGGGAATTATGCAGATTTCCACATTAAGCATGCTGGTATGCTCTTAACAGAAAGTGGCTTGTTCTAGAAATATTTTTAATAATACTCAGTAAGGCAAAATAGTTTATAATAAAAATATCACTTCAACTGTGCCTTTGAATATTGTTAGCTCAGAAACGGGTCCTCAAGTGTGTATATGCTCTCACATGTGAGAATGCCAATAAACATCAAAGAATAGGTAAGGTGAACTATTTTAGTGGTTAAATTGACAGCTGTAGGGGCCGGGATAAGAGGAGTGACCATAATGATTACTAGGGATGTTGCTCTCAGGACTAATTCTCATGGGACATATCTTGTCTCAAAATATCATGGACATTGCTTTTCCACACTGTATCGTAAAGTGCGTACAGGCTTACTATTGCTTCAAGCAAGTATATACTCTGTTACTTACTTTATTTTTTTCAATTATATGTACTTTTTCATTACTGTTTTTCTGTTATTAATTATTTGTGCTATTGTGGAGCTTTTTTCTCCGGGCCACCACTGAAAAAGGGCTTTAGCTCAGTCAGACACTCCCAGTCAACAGATGTCAAATAAATAAATTAATAGATAAGTGATGCAGATATGTAATGGCTGAAATGTAACCGAGACACCTCGGTGCAACAGTAAGCATTCATTACTCCCCAAAATCTAATAGCAATGAGCTTAGAGTATTACTGGGAGAAATCTTATTTCATGTAACTTTGTTATGGCCAGAGACTGAAATCTAGTAACTTGGCCAACAAAGGTGCAGACAGGCCTCAGGTTGATACAGGTTGCTAAGTCAGGACAATTTTCACTACACATTGGGGTTAATAATATGTTACAGATACTGCAGCCCAGAGGAGCTAATTGTATTATTCAAGTGTCTTTCAGTTATAGTGAAAGACTGATAAAGGCTATCTTTTCTGATGAACACTTATATTTGTTTAAGATATATCAGCTCTGATTATGATTCCAGTCATGCACCCTAGGTCCTTGACAATGAGTAACAGTGAAGTTCTCTCCCGAAAATACAATGTTTTAGTACAGTTTATTATGAAATGTAGAAAGTTTGCATATGCAGACGTTATACCATTAGATGAATTAGAAAAATGATAATGTTTGTGTGGGTTTATTTAGCTGGACAGATATGTACCCAAAATTTCCCAAAAATTCAATACTGAGAACAGTTGACTCCAACAGGAAAATTCTTAATCATTGGACCAGTTCTAACCATTAGTCCTGTTTATAATTTAATTGTTTAAATATTATATATTC
The DNA here is from genome assembly GCF_019279795.1 of Protopterus annectens. Lineage (NCBI taxonomy): Eukaryota > Metazoa > Chordata > Ceratodontiformes > Protopteridae > Protopterus > Protopterus annectens. The sequence goes on from NC_056734.1 coordinate 806,480,994, forward strand.
TGTTTGACAATACTAGAGATATGCTATAACTATCCCCGGGATTCAGTAAACACCATGTCGGAATAGCATTATTCTGACACCCAGAGGACTGTACCCGTGCAAGAGCAGCCATAGCAGTAGCGCACCTTGCATATTCATGAAGGTAGATTGTGCAATGTGTCTAATGAATAAAACATGTTTGTCACACTAATACTTATCTACAGGATGTCCATTAATAAAAGTGTCATTTCACTGTAATAAAAATATACAACAAACATTTGTGTTTACTCTGGTATGTTGTTGTAGAAATAGAATGTGTATAGGTTCTTTACAGCAAATATGGCATTGACAGCATGAAATAACTGAGGCTGTTCTGGGAAACAGCTAGTATACATTACAGTCTTGTGTTAACCTTTGCTTTCCATATTGTATTAATTCAAAGGAGTAATACACAGTACAATAACTATCTGCCATGCATGAATTTCAGGATTACAAGGTCAGACTATCCAACCCAGAGAGTATTAGTCAGAAATCAGTCAAACAAGAAACAGCATTTCCCCAGTAGCTTAGTGTAATGGAAAATAGCATTGTTGTTCATTTTAGCACACCCAGACATGGTTCGAATCCAGGCAGTGGTAATAAGATGTGTGCATATGTACACAATAGAAATCTTGAAGATTTGTAGAACCAATCAGAAACTGTTAACATATATTTTCCTCACAGATAAAGAAATGTGTGTACTAGCTGTATGAAGGGTATACTAATACACCAGAATATGTGTAGGAACAGTCAGAAAGTGTTAACAGAGATTTTCTCCACAGATCTTACAGGTAAAGAAATGTGTATAGTAGGGGTATGACGGGTATACTAATACACCTGAATAGTTGTAGAAACATTCAGAAAGTGTTAACAGAGATTTTCTCCACAGGTTTTACAAGTAAAGAAATGTGTATAGTAGCTGTATGAAGGGTATACTAATACACCTGAATAGTTGTAGAAACATTAAGAAAGTGTTAACAGATATTCTCTCCACATGTCTTACAGGTAAAGTAATGCGTATAGTAGTTGTATGAAAGGTATACTAATACACCGTGTACAACTGTTCCACTGTCCAGTCCCATATGCCTGCAAATGAAAGCAGGATAGGTACCTAGATCATGCCTTCTCCCTGATACATGTCCCTCAAGTGTCACACTGTCATGGCTCGCGGTCACTGCTGCCAGTCACCTTGGACACAGATAGGAATCCAGGTGAACTATGCTAGTAGCAAACTCATACAGCATCATTGCAGGGTACCCCTTCTTTGTCAAGTATATAACCCTGACAAGTACAAGCCCCCTCCAGTAAAGTAGCCACAGTGTACCCAGTCTGCCCCATACCATTACAGGTTGACAGTCTAACAGGTATGTATGTGCCACAGAAGCTATGGGCTATAGGTAGATGTAAAGTGAGGGCAGACCTGTAGGGTATTGAGCAGTACTGTTGTGAAAAACAGAAGTTGATACAGTTGTTAATGGACCTTTCATTCTCTCCCCCACCCATCATTTGCATCAATAATTATTATTCATATACTACGAGTATATTGTTCTCAAAACCTATTGTTGGGACATGTGTTCTATTATTGTTCATATATTTCATTGGTTGCATATTAATATACCCTGTTCAAATACCATTATTGGTGGCCTGTTGACATCAATGTAACTTGCATGCTTTTAAAATGCTTACTGTTGTTCCATTCATGCATTTGTTCTGTTTGCTATGCAACTGTTTCATATCTGTTGGTTTGGGTTGATGGGAACACCCACGCATGCTGTCATAACTAATTTTGAAATGAGTTGTTCATGGCTAATCAAAATATTTTAGAAAAAAAACCACAACACCACAGCATGTTTGGGAAGGCGGATCCCAGCAGATCCACCTGTCCCACCTCATCTGGCCATGACACCGGGCCCCAGCACACCTGGGACCTAACCCAGAACATCCTCCTCCACTGGTCCTGCACCACCTTTGAGTGGAGCCACCTAAGGAGACAGGGCCCCCCAGGCACAGGAGAGGAGAGGAGCCTGTCACCTGCTGACAGTTCCAGAGTATGGTACGCAGTGTCATCTGCTCGAGAATTGGTCGGGCAGCTGTGCCAGATGGAGGGCTATCTGACACACCTCAAGGAGCAGCCTGCCCCTCCTGTCCAGTCCCCAGCACAGCCATCTTCAGGGCCATGAAGCTGCAGTGGTGACTGCCCAAGGGTGGGGACCTCAGTCCCATTGTATCCATTTGGGGGCTCATGGGCCTCTGATTCCCACTCACCCTCCCCGTCCAAGGTGTTTACCCCCCTCATGTGTCATATACCACCCCTGTCAGCTGTCTTGTGTGTCTTGTCTATCTGAAAATGCTACCTATCCTACCCAAACTACCTCCCCAAACATACCAAAAGCTCTTTCCCAACATCCCACTCTTACCTAAAAAAATAAAAAAGGGGCATCTGTCCCACAAAAATTCATTGCCGCATACATAGCTCTACATTTTCCACAAAGTTAATCCATGTACCCACAAATTATCCTACAAATATCTGTCATCAACACCCCTCCCTGTGGGGTGTGAGGCCGTAAATTCCAAATTCTACACATTATTCACAGCTGTTGCTGCAGAAGAAATGTAGAGATATGGTCCTTTCCTACACCCATCCTGCATATCCCTAGCTTGTTTTCCTAATGTTTTACCCCCTGCTTGCCCCCATTTCACCACTTTCCTATCACTCTTTTTTATTTTCTTTAATTAAAATTAGTGCAGGTGTAAGCTGGAGTAAGCACTGCTAAGTGAAGCTAAGAGGCCTTAACCATCTCTTAGCATCACTTAGCTTCGTACAAAACTGCGCAGACCCACTTACAACTGCATAAAAGTACCTTAATCACTCTGTCTCCATTAGCCCTTGTTCTGCCCAGCAACAAAATAATCAGCACTGCCAAGTCTCAAACCTAGGATGCTGTGCACTACAATCACAGCAAGGTACCACTACACCATCTGAGCTGTGAAAAATCTGTAATGCTTTTACAAATATATCATGCAGTCTGGTCATTTAACATTAATGAAAAAAAGTCATCACTTCCAAGTCTTGAACCTAGGACCCTGTGCACTACAATCACAGCAATGTAACTCTACACCATCTGAGCCATAGGAGTTTGTAATGTTTATACAAACATATCATGCACTAGAGTCATTTAACATAAGGAAAATATATATCCATAGTACTCTTATATACATATATTTATATATATATATATATATATATATATATATATATATATATATATTTATTTATATATATATATATATATATATATATATATATAAAACCAACCTCTTACTGCAAGACATCTGCAAAAAGCCTGACAAAATGGTGGAATAAAGGGCGAACAATAGCAACAACTTTAAAATATGGCTGTTATATGCGTAGAAGTCTGCTAGAATACCATGGTTTGATTTAACATATAATTCCCGATAGATTCCAGGTCTGAAACACAAATGAATGTCATTACATACTGATGTCAATACTCACATCATCCCAGTGAATTGTCAGAAACCCACAACTGTTATGGGGAACAGACCAAACATATGGGCCATGCATCTGGACAGTGTCTAGACATCTGTGCAGTGGAGAGGTATGACTGCAGTCATGTAACAGAAGAGAAAAAACACTGAGAGCTGCCAACCATTTCACCCAGCACCTTCTGAACCACAGTAAGAGCAACACAACATGACCCCAAATCAGCTCTGGGGAATTACCCATGTATTTCCAAATATATCATGTACTACAGGGATGTAACCATAGGGAAAAGCAGATATTGGTGTGAAAATGTCCACCTACAACCAATTGCACCACAGTCACAGCAACGTACCAGTACCCCAAATGAACTGTAGTGTACAATGACTGTTTGAACAAATATATCCTGATTGCCAGTCACACACTACACTGACATATACTGGGCCAACCCAGAGTCTACTTGGAATCCTGTGGTGTTACCGGACATTTCCCAGTCTGCCTGTACAAACATATACACCTGATAGACCACCAGCAACTGTAGCAGCATGCACAATCAGATAGAAAAGACTCTATGACACTGACATCTGCTACTCTCCCTACTCAGCTCAACAAACATTTGCACACAACACTGCTACACAATCTTGGCAGTCTGTTAACAGTGGCCAGACATACACAACTCTCAACTGTACAGATTTCCACAAGATGTCCAGGGTGTGGGACCATATTTATGCCCACTGCCACATACCACTTCCAGGCGTCTGCTAAGTCCCTGGGATGATGCCAGGAGTGCAGTCACTAAATAATGATGTACCATACCTCTGAACCTCTTATAACTAGACATATGGACAAAGCATGACATACTTGGGGGACAGGGGGCAGAAAGAGGTACATATATCACATAATGGTGTTACAAACTGAAACAGTTGCTGGTGTTAGAGCTTTTGTTGTAACATAACATCCCTGAAGGATATGATGTCTGAAACACTAATGGATGTCAACATTTACTGACTACAATCCTCACATTATCCCACTGATTTCACAAAAACAGACATTGTCTGAGGAACAGACCACACATAACAGGCAAACCTCTGGGCAGTCTGTGGACATCTGGACAGTTGAGAGGTATGTCAGAGGCATATCACTGTCAGACATCAAGTCACGTAGAAAATGCATGTCCACACAAATCCTGTTAATCTAGCAATCCTCTATGTCTATAACACCCATACGTACTTACAATCTGTACCCATGTCTGGAGCTTTGTCCCCCATGTTGTTGGGCTGTCTCCACATGTCTTGCCCTGATAAGTATTTCCACCTACTGTCTGTGAAGCTGTAGCCCCCACACCTCCGTAATGTCCTACAATCAGGAAAGGAAAAGGGGCAAGGCCCACATGAAGGATTTAATTATAGCACTGTGTTGCTATGGCATTCGCTAATGGAAAGACAACACAGCCACTCTGGATGGAAGTAGCAAGTTGGTGCACAGGCCATCACCTGCTCATGCGCATTAACTACAAAAGACAAGCTGCTGCCTGTGCAACACAGGTCTGACCCAACTACGCAAAGACAGACTGTGACTACACAAACCTAACCATTTGCAGTACTCTAAGGAAACTTTTCAGCACTAAAACAGGTATGTCATTCACGTAAGCTTGTAATGGAATGCAGAAGGGGAGATGCAATAATGTTAAATAGGACATTAAATACTAGGTTGCGACAAGACCTGCTGGACTCACATGCTGCTGTCCGGCACCTATGGCCATTCCTGCCTGCCCTGTCTGCATTGACATGGATCATATCACTGGCTTCTGAGTCACCCCAGCAAAGGTCAGCTCATGTATGACTACTACTGGAGTGTTTGTTGTCCAATACTGAGTGTGACAGTGCTAAGCCAGCTACCTGGGATGTTGTAAATATTCATATGTCACCTGTGAATGCTACTATGATACATATGCCTGTCTTACAAATGTAAGAGACTTATATAGGGTATTTGCATAGTACACAACAGGTGCAGAAGTGCGTGTTGAACCATATGTGATATACTGATCCCATACCTGACAACTGTCCAGGGTTTTTCAGACTAAGCACATGTCTGTGTCATATTTGTAGTCAGTGCCTCATGCAGTTGTGTATTGTCTGGCACATCACTGGCAACCCATTAAAGACTGACGTCATAACATAATAGCATACATTTGATTGTCAGATATCATATTCTGTGGAGTACACCTGTGAATGTGACACCATCTTTGCTGGTAACTGTGTTTCAGCTAGATTCATAAAGGGTCTATATCAGAACAACAAAAATCCAAAATAGTGAACAACCTAAAGATTGAAAATGCAGGACCTCAAACTCACTATTCTGGAGGGCTGCACCCCTCACACCCCCTGTTAAATATATATATACGAACTCCAAGATCACACTACAGTTAGAAAAGGGCAAATATTCCAATCATCACTGTACCACGATCTCACAAAAAGCAGATCGAGGTCCGGCATTTCCGACCTTTCAGTCATTCGCTATTTTGAGTTTTTGGAGTTCTAATAGGAACCCATTCATAAAGTGACACTATTTTCCATCCTTTGCCCACCGGTGATATGTGCCCTTGTGCAGATGTCTTACTCTAACAGGAGCTAGGTGTCTTAGCATGTCACCCATGGCAATGCAAGCATACCTTGTCCTGTAGGATACCGACATGTGTGCAGTCACTGACACCTGCTTTGTAGCTGTGGCGAGCACACTAACCTTGCCAGGTTATGTTATTCATCCCATAATACATTTAGACTCAAAATGTAGGGCTGTAAAGCCACAGGAGATGGAGTGCCGAATATTATCATACACGTACACACCTCCAGACTGGCCAAACAATGTGATACACGGGAGACATCCTGAGTGCAGGTAACAGTTGCCAAAACACCTACTCAAATCATAGCTAGCTACAGGCCTCCAACCATGACTATGGACACCCACTACATCTATTGGGACGTGCTGAAATCTGTCAGGATTCAATTGTCTACCCTGCTCCTGAGTGACTTAAACTACCCAACCATAGTGTGCATGAATGTATCTTTTGGCCTGCTTGTGGCGAGGAAGCTTTTCCAGACCCTTTTCAGTGTGCACACCTGCAACACACTTGGTCTACCTGCATCATCGCAGCTCGGGTCCCCCCCCAGCAACTGCATCATTGCCAGATAAAACCACTGCTACAGTCTGGTTTCTTCATACAGTTATTGCAAACCAAGAATAACACCTTTTAATAAGGATACCTACCAGACAAGTCTGCATAGCACACTTGGTCTACCTGCATCATCGCAGCTCGGGCCCCCCCCCCCCCCCCAGCAACTGTAACATTGCCAGATAAAACCACTGCTATGGTCCAGTTTCTCCCTACAGTTATTGCAAACCAAGAATAACATTTTTTAATAAGGATACCTACCAGACAAGTCTGCATAGCACACTTGGTCTACCTGTATCATCGCAGCTCGGCCCCCCCCCCCCCATCAACTGCAACATTGCCAGATAAAACCACTGCTATGGTTTAGTTTCTCCCTACATTTATTGCAAGCCAAGAATAACACTTTTTTAATAAGGATACCTACCAGACAAGTCTGCATAGCACACTTGGTCTACCTGCATCATCGCAGCTTGGGTACCCCCCCCCCCCCAGCAACTGCAACATTGCCAGATAAAACCACTGCTATGGTCCGGTTTATCCCTACAGTTATCGCAAGCCAAGAATAACACTTTTTAATAGGATACCTACCAGACAAGTCTGCATAGCACACTTGATCTATCTGCATCATCACAGCTCGGGCCCCCCCCACAGCAACTGCAACATTGCAAGATAAAAACCATTGCTATGGTCCAGTTTCTCCCTACAGTTATTGCAAGACAAGAATAACACTTTTTAATAAGAATACCTACCAGACAAGTCTACATAGCACACTTGGTCTACCTGCATCATCGCAGCTCAGGTTCCTACCCCCCCCCCCCAGCAACTGCAACATTGCCAGATAAAACCACTGCTACAGTCCAGTTTCTCACTACAGTTATTGCAAGCCAAGAATAACACTTTTTAATAAGGATACCTACCAGACAAGTCTGCATAGCACATGGGTCCCCCCCCCCCCCCAGTAACTGCAACATTCCAGATAAAACCACTGCTATGATCCGGTTTCTCCCTACAGTTATTGCAATCCAAGAATAACACTTTTTAATAAGGATACCTACCAGACAAGTCTGCATAGCACACTTGGTCTACCTGCATCATCACAGCTCATGTCCCCCCCCCCACCAGCAACTGCAACATTGCCAGATAAAACCAGTGCTACAGTCCAGTTTCTCCCTACAGTTATTGCAAGCCAAGCATAACACTTTTTAATAAGGATACCTACCAGACAAGTCTGCATAGGTGACTGGATTTTTACAGTTCTTGTTATTAGCAGATGTGGTCCTTAACAGTTATGTTTTAAACATTGTAACTGGTTATTTACATTTCCTTTTACAGCACATTTGTTACTTTTACTAGTTATTTTTTAAACATTGCTTTGGCTGGCATGCACACCTGCAAGGGTCCCCCCAGGCAACTATAGCTTTGTCTATTGCCACTGGGTGGCATAACTTAACAATATACTTGCTATATCTTGTCCCAAATAGATCTGCATACACACTGAATACTTGTAAAGTAAGGCAAGTACCATTTACTTGTTGTATTTTGTCCCCCAGATAGATTTACCTTCCTTTGTATTACTTGCACACCAAGGCCATAAAGTAGTGTTTCTGCAACTAACTGTTCACACTCCTAATTTCCTGCATCTACCTCTTCCTTGCTTACACTTACATTACAGCTCCAAGGCTTCCACTTCTTATGCTGATTGCTTTTCTTTGCAGTCTTCTGTGAGGGGGCGGGCCAGATCTCTACCTGCTTTTTCTGGTTATACCTTCCCCCATTTTGTATCTACCTCCTCTAACTCCCTTCTCCCCCATGCACATTAACTAGTCTATATTAATGGGTCTCCTTGAGTGGCGCCATTTTGAAAGTTATCTTTTGGCCTTCTTGTGGTGAGGAAACTTCCCCAGACCCTTTTCAGTGTGACTGCATAAGTATAAGTAAATTAAACTAGTGCAAAACAGCCAAACAGACACATTTGGTGTAAACAGAAACAAGTAAAAAGATACATTTGGTGTACAAAGAAAAGAAACAAGTAAGCCCAAGGATATAATTGGAGTTAGTGTTAGCCCCGCTGCGCTCGGACTCATTCTGCTCCCTTCCCTGCCCCCTATTCTCACCCGCCCCCACTAGTGCTACATTTCAACTAAACTTAACCACTCCCCTCATGCTAACCACCAATCACTGAATCTGCCCCACCCCTGTACCCATTTCCTTCTCTTCCACTATTCCACATCCTGTAAAGCACAGTCTTCCATCTCACTACCTTACAATCACAAAAAAACACTTCTCATCATCCACCACACCCACCCCATCCCAAATAGTTCTCTTACTCATGACCAACCCAACCAAACCATGCCCAAACTACCCAAACCCACATACATACACCTTTTACTATTGCTCCTAGGTGTATTCACCCTCCCACTGCTAACTTCTATCACCAACCACCAAAAAGAACTTAATTTTATCCACATACCAAGAAAAACTACTTCCACTAACATTATTACAACACACCCTTTTACTCAACTAGTCCCATGTCACTACCAAACCTTCTTTATTCACCACTATGCACACAGATTACAGCCATCACACTACCAGTCCCAAAGAACTATAAAGAACTTTAAGACCCTAAACAAACTACTCAAACTCTATTTTACCTCAGAACCCAACTCATTAGCTGCAGTGATATACACCCAAACCCAGGCCCACAAAATCTAGGAGCCCCAACCCTCAACCAGAATGATACCCTACTCCACCAAGACAAATCCACGCTCCTCATTTTAAATTTAAATGTCAGAAGTAAACTAAACAAAGTCCATGACCTTCATGCACTACTCTCCTTATATCAACCTGAGATAGTCATACTAACAGAGATTTGGCTTAAACCAGGCAACCACAACAATGAAATCACTCCACCAGGTTACAGTATAATTCGTAGTGATAGAATAGGTAAAAAAGAGGGGGTGTTGCTATAGTGTATAAATCTCACCTCATCCTTGAGAAAGTAGACATAACAACCCCAGACCTCGACAAAGTTGAACTCACTCTAACAAAACTAAAACTTAATGATAGTAAACACATCAACATCATAGAATGCTACATCCCTCCAGGCAACAATATCCCCATTACAGAAAAATTCCTAGAATGGATATCTAATTCCTTCCCCCAGGAAGGCATAGTATTAGGAGACCTTAATACTGACTGGCAAAACTGGTCCAGTCATAACCCACTCTCCCATATTAACCTACATGGCCTAACCCAACTCATCACTTGCCCCACAAGAACAGACAAGAGAACCAAACACCAATCCACTCTAGATTGGATACTCGTATCCCACCCATCACTGATATCCCTAGCAGGGTGTCTACCAGACACCCTGAGTGACCACCAAGCCACATTCTTACTCAGATCAAAATCACCACAACTGACCCAAATATCTATGTGCCTAATTAGAAACAAAAAACACTTTAACTGCTCCAACTTTATAAACGACCTAAAAATGTGCAACTGGGCCCCCCCTAAAAAACCTACCTCTTGATGAAGCTGTACTACATTTCAATACCACCTTCTTAAACACCCTTAACCATCACGCCCCCTCCAGAACAACAAGAATTAAAACTAAATATGCCCCCTGGTTAACCCCAGACACAAAATCCCTCCTCAAAAAAAAGAAACAAGGCCTGGACCAACTACCTCAACAGTAAATCCCAACTGAACAAACAAATATATGTTGAACTATGTAACAAAGCCAAAAAACTCACCAAAACAGACAAAACATCTTACTACCAAAAGTTACAGGATAAGCACAGGAACAACCCACAAAAATTTTGGGCAGCAATTAACTCTATTCTACAACCAGGTAAAACATCTACCCCAACCGCCAAAATAGATAACAACCAAGAAGACATCCCCACTCAATTTAATAAATACTTTACAGAAACCATCCAGACCCTTGCAAACAACCAACCCTATAACAACATCCCCACCCCTGCAAATCCACCTCCACCTCAACTAACAATTGCCCCAAGTTCAGCTTCCACCCAGAACCAACCAAATCCATTGAAAAACTACTCCACAAGCTCAAACTAACATCTCTATCCACAGATAAATTACCTGCTGAATACCTCCAACTGGCTGCAGAAGCCATATCATATCCTGTCTCCATCCCAATTAACAGATCCATCTCTGAGTGTATAGTATCCAAGCTATGGAAAATATCAGATATCATCCCTCTACATAAAGGGGGAACCTCCCTGGAACTCAATAACTACTGCCCTATAGCCATACTACCCCCTATATCTAAAATTTTAGAGAGGGTAATACACAAGCAACTAATGAAATATCTCCTAGAAAATAATCTAATAGCAACACAACAACATGGCTTTAGACCCTTCCATAGCACCTCCGCCGCACTAACAGAATTCACCAACATTGTCAATACTCACAGAAACAACGGACTCCTTGTATCTGCCACCTTCCTTGACTTGTCCAAAGCATTCAATATGGTTAACCACAATAAACTCCTTCTTTCACTAGCAACTCTAAACCTTACAACCCCTGCCATCTCCTGGTTCAAAAACTACCTAGAGGGAAGGAAACAAGCTGTTATGTGGCAAAACCAACTCTCCACCTCCCTACCAGTCTCCCTAGGAGTACCCCAAGGCTTCATCCTGGGGCCACTTCTTTTTATCCTCTTCACCAATCAGCTCCCAAACAGTATTCCTAAAGCCTCAGTAGTGCAATATGCAGATGATACCACCATAATATGCACAGCCAAATCAATTGACATCCTTCACTCCCTAACACAAGAATGCTTTTCCCTAGTAGAAACTTGGATTACAAACCAAAGGCTCATTCTGAACCCAAGTAAAACAAAGCTAATACTCTTTAGCTCCCACAGAGCCACACCTCCCACTGATTCTTTCTTCATCTCCTCCTTTAACAAGACCACATTCACCCCCACAAATCATACCAAACTCTTAGGGGTTGAAATAATCACCTTAGATTTGACCTAGATATTTCTATAACCATAAAAAAATTACATAAAAAAACTTGGCCTACTGTATCACAATAAAAAATTCCTCACTGACCACTCCAAAACTACAGTAGCAAGGACTCACCTATTATCCACCCTACTTTATGCCTCCCCTATGCTTACAAATCTCCACAAATCTGACCTAAAGAAATTTGATAGTTGTTATAATAAGATAGCCAAATTCGCTACAAGCTCTCCCATCAGAACACATTACTGTGAATGCCTAAAAAACCTCTGTTGGCTAGAACTACCACTAGTACTTCAACTCAATCAACTATCACTAGCCCACAAAATAATACATATCTCTGAAAACACCCCAGCACTACAAAATATTTTGCAGCTGCCAGGCCCTTGAGGTCTAGCACACAAAACCTCCTCAGAGTAACCAAATATAACAATGAAGCTGGTAAGTCTGTCTACAGCAACTGTATAGCAAAATCTGGGAACTCCCTTCCTGCCCACATAACTGACAACAAATCCCCATCACAGTTCAAGAAACTTGTTAAAACTCACTTTTTGAATAATCAACTGTGCTCCTGTATCCCCCTGGCTAATGTCTCATTAGAACAATTCACCTAACTTAAGTAACTCTGCTAAGCCAACCAATCATAGTAGTGTACCCACTTAGGACTGTTAATCTACTGCTCATCCCATCTCTCCAGGAGTTAAGGAAAACTACCCCAGCAATGTTGAGCTCTCCATAAGCAACTAAAACCAGAAGAAGACATATTGTAAATCAATTTGATATCCTTCTCAACTAAAACCAGGCGAAGACGTATAGTGAATCAATTTGTTATCCTTCTCAACTATAGCGAGCATCATCTGCTCTCTCGGAGCCTTATTCTACGTCTCTCTGCTTTTACTCTGATAGTAAATCTATCACAGGAATCCTAAACTTTGGAATATCTTCTAAAATTTAATATTATATTGTAGAGAACGAATGTATCCTATCTGTTTAGTTAATATTTATGTCAAAGTCTCTTCTATGGAAATTGTATGTCAAAAGTCTGTCCTTAAAACTGTTTTGTAAAAAATTGTTCTCTTGGAGCTTTTCTCCCTGGGCCTCCACTGAAAATGGACTTGTAATCCAGTTGGACTCTTCCGGTCAACAAATGTAAAATAAAATAAAATAAATAAATGACCTATGCCATCTGAACATGGAACCACAGATATTCCTCGGCTTTGTCAATGGTAATGCAGTGGATCACCCAGTCAACAATCCTGCGACAGGTGGAAATAGCCTGTACCTGCTCCTGACCAACATGAGAAGCCACTGTAGCACTCCTATAGTGTCATCCTCCTTGGTACGATCTGACCACATAGCCATCACTGTTCAGGTCACCATCCCCCCTGCCCCCCGTCAGGGTCAATCAAAATTAACTTTACACGAATAACTATAAATCTCCTCAGAGCAGGTTGAAGTAGTTTCACAGCCAATGTCCCATCAGTTGGAAGTAGTAGTAGTGTCCAGGCCCACACCATAATACTATGTGGGCACCTACATAGCTGTATGGACTCAGCAATACCTGACAGGACAACATCATCTCCCTCAAGGTAGGGTAAATGTCTGTGGTGGACAGCAGCAATACATAAATACCATAATAGGTGGATATAATTGCTGGACAGGACCAAGAAGGAACAGGTGTCTTATTGAAAGCAATGTCATCTTGGTCTGCACAAGCAAACAAGGTCACAGGTGAATTACCCTAAGGCTGTCTTTGAGTGCAAATTAGACACATCCACCAAGGCCACCCACTAGGTCTTCCACACATGTGTCTGCAATCCCAGAGACAACACCACATATGCATACGGCATAGATATAGGCAACTGGCTGCAGACAGGTGAAGTGTAAACCTCACCCCCCTGTCCCCTATCGGTACTCGTGTGCATGCACAGCACCTGCCCCCCTCCCCTCATCATCAGGAAGCAGGTCCAAAATGCCCTCTCAAAGGCAACACACAGAAGTCTCCATAGGCCTGATACCAACCCTGGCTGCATCCTACATGAATACAGGCATGAGCTCTCAGATCCATTCTGCACTGTAGTCAGCCAAAGCCTGAGCGCCATTGTCATCCCATCTGCACAAAGGACAAACACTGTCATCTCTATACACAAAGGCGGAGGAATCCACTGACCAGGCCAATCATATGCACATCAGCCTAACTAGCCTTCTCTGCAAGGGCATGGAAAGCAATATCAAGGACATTATGAAAGGGACATTGGCAACATCAAAATGCCTGAGCCCATACAGCATGGTATTGTCAAAGGGAGATCAGGCCTGTTAAACCTGGTCAACCTCTCTGAAGTGATCAGCAAACACAAGGACGAGGGGAAGATGATAACCAATGTCTCCCTTCACCTAGCCCAGTTCTCTGACAATAATCCCCAGGTGGCCAGGATACATACTCCTACACAGCTAGGCATCAACCTTTATGTTACCAGATGGATAGCTAACTGGCCCAGTGATAGTACCCACTCGGTCAAAGTAGTGGAACCTACCTCTAGTAGTAGAGTCTTCCAAAGCAGTGTACCCCGAGGATCAGTCTGGGGGCCTCTACTGTTTGAGATGTACGTATCTGAGGTACAGAACAAAAGCAATGGTCTGTGGCTGACCAGGTGTACAGATGCTTGCAAGCTGGCCACTATCTTACATTCACCTACTGATGTGAACATCCCCCAAGAGGTCCTCACCCAATTAATGACTGGTGCAAGAAGCATTTCCGCAAACTGAATGCGAGGAAAGGCATCATTCTTCCTGCATTGGCAGATGTCATCCACACTAATTATGACAGTAATACTATACTGAGCATGCAATCAGGTGTGATGCAACTTGTGCACCAAGGGTGGTAGCAACCTTACAGTTTCCCACCATGTGAGCACCATTGTCCACCTCACAAATAAGGGTATGTCATCCAGAGACCAGGAGGCCACAATATCCACCCATATCAGATGCATTACCAAGTACAATGGCTCCTTTAGCATGTACCTTGCTTGCCAAGCAAATGCAGCAGTTGCAGAGACCAGAGAAGTTCCTGACCAGGCAACTCCAGGGTCTGTAACACCTATCCAATACAGGTAGGCTGAAAGCCCTGTCCCTGTACTCAGTGTCATACAGACTGATCATAGGTGACCTCTGTCTGGCATACAAGGCCATTTCCAAACCAGTATTGATGGCATTTCTGCATATCTGTAAGATAAACTGTACACATGCATCATGCACGCAGGTCCCTCACCTGGTCTGTGGCATGTATAGTACTTGTTGGTGGGATAGTGTAGTGTCCCACACAATACACTGTCTGTAAAATACACCCCTCCCCATGTCTAGCAGAGTATGTGTATAGCCCTCTTGAAGAAGGTGCTGGACAACTGCATGGGAAATGGATGGGACACCCCTGGTGTACCAGCTGGACAGGGGAAACAGGTGTTGGCTTGGAAGGGACATGGATGAACATCTGGGCCAGGCTTATAAGGGCATCAGGGCCAATAGCCTGGTATCATCTTATGAGGCTATGCACCTAGTACTTTACATGTTTCCTATATGTATTGCAGACTGTCCTGCCATGTTGTATGGAATGAACCCCTGTGAGTCTGAACTGTGTAGGTACTGCAGTGATGATGTATAGTTTTGTCCTTTCATCGGTTATCATCACATATCATTATATCCTGTCATCGTGTGTGGTCTGTATAGTAGTAAGTCAGCTCTTACAGTATGTGCATATGCACCTGGTAACACTGTAATGCACACTCCAATAGCCTTGGTCTTGGCCACGATTACCATTCTGCTACTAGGCCCATCACACAGTAGCATTTTTCACCCTTTGTTATGGGTCTTACAGTAACAGTGAAAAAGATTGAGTGCAGCAGGCAGAACTAGCTTAAGGACTACCCTGAAGGGCCCATATGTGTCACAGCTATGCCAAACTGACCAGGAGTGTGTGTGTGTGTGTGTGTGTGTGTGTGTGTGTGTGTGTGTGTGTGTGTGTGTGTGTGTGTGTATCAGCAAACATAATACTGCAGGATATTAATTCACATATGTTGTCTTCCCATCGCAGCTGAACACAGAGGTTGGTGTCCTTCCCCCTCACAACCTGATGTCAGTGTCTTAGTGGACTCTCATGATGATGGTGGTCATAGTGAGGCACAGGTGGGGTTGTTGGTGCCTGAATCTGTTGCATTGTTTGGTATCCCACTTTTAACCACCATGTGCCCGCACACAGTCAGTATGCCCACACATACCCAGTTCCCAGCAGCCATGGATGATGGACAGCTTAAGGGTGGTGGCATGGAACAGGCTAGTGTGTTGGGTATGGCGAATGTGAGTGTAGACACCAGCCATAGGCAGGGAGCAGGCGAGGTCACACACAGGCTGATGGACAGCGGTGCTTAACAGAGGACTGCTGCTCATCAAGCCCCTGTTGCAAGTGCCACAGCAGGTGTCACCAGATGCATGTTACAGTCTCTCATGGAGGCACATGCGCTTACTGACTGCAACACAGTACAGATGCTCAGGGTCATGAATGCATAGCTCCCTGCCGTGTATGATGACCTTCACGGCATTTGTGATGTCATACTTCATCTTTCTAATTTCGTGGATAGACAGTGGGGTGAGACATTGTCACTGCTTGACCGTGCAATGTCTGTGCTTGAGCATGTGGTGGGAGTAGGGCATCGTCCAGGTGGATGTAGGTCAGAAACATGATCAGCTGTGAGCCCATATGGTCCTGCACATTCACAGTCCCATAGTGGCAGTGCCAACAGCACTACCAAAGGGAGGGTGCTGTCCACACAACACCAGAGCAGGCCATAGGCACTTTGTCCTGGCCAGTCCTATCAGAGACTTGGATCCAGCAGACAGCAGTCACCATCAGAGAGTAGTACTGCATCTGTCCTTGGGTCTGGCAGTGCCAGTGATACTCCTGTCCAAACCAGTTACAGCATCCCTGCTGGGAGACAGTGAACCAGGTGGATGTAGGTCAGAAACATGATCAGCTGTGAGCCCATATGGTCCTGCACATTCACAGTCCCATAGTGGCAGTGCCAACAGCACTACCAAAGGGAGTGTGCTGTCCACACAACACCAGAGCAGGCCATAGGCACTTTGTCCTGGCCAGTCCCATCAGAGACTTGGATCCAGCAGACAGCAGTCACCATCAGAGAGTAGTACTGCATCTGTCCTTGGGCCTGGCAGTGCCAGTGATACTCCTGTCCGAACCAGTTACAGCATCCCTGCTGGGAGACAGTGAACCATACATCCTGCCATGTACAGTCAACAGCTGTCCAACATAGCACTGTGTCGGGCATCCACATCGCTTGATGGTGTGTAGAAAAACACTCACACATCCCGTCACCATCAGACACGCACAGCTCCTCTGCATGGCCCAGTTGAACATCACCCTTCCAGACACACACATGATGTTAGCCATATGGCCCAGCTTAGGCCTCTGGCAATCCAACACCACACCCTGTGCATGTGATGATACTTGTGCCACAACCCTGTAATCCATACCATCGATGCACAGGCATGCTCATATGGGTCTGATGCACAGGGTGACTATAGTACAGTGTAGCAATGTCATGCTGCGTAAGCTGCTATCTGCTGGCAGTAGTTATGGGTACACGTCAAGGTGTATGTACCTTGTTAGCCATGATGCACTATTGCTGTTAGTACTGCTGACTGACTGTAGTGTCACATACTGTAGTCTGATGGTGTTCCAGGTGTCTGTGTGTCTGCAGGCTATGGGCCTGCTGACAGTAGCAATGCTGAGTAAGGCGGAGTGGAAACACAGTGACCTTGTCATAGTCAAGTGCAGCTGTATATGTACATGTTTACCAGGTGTATTTACATGGAACAGTGTGTGAGGGGCAATTGTGACAGACAGTGTGACCTTGCACACATACCCTCTTGATACAGCCATACCCTTCATAAATGTCACATGGGTGTTCTGTAGGACTGCTGGCTCACACATTTAGAGGGGGTTACTTGTGTACTGACACTAGGCCCCTCACAAGCTTACCCATTACTTTAACTGCAACAGATTCAGCTATCAGCACCTGTTGCCCCTGCCATTTCTGTCACATCCACTCAACCATTATGCATTTGATGAGGGTATGCCTGGTACTGTGTATGACAGGTTTGGAGTATGTACTCTTGGCACAGGTCAGCCTGTGTTAGTCTAACCTGACAATCACCAGCATGTGTGTCTACTATCCATATGTATGTCTGGCCTCTTGTGCTGGTACTACGCACATAGTAATAGTCCTGTACATGGGGCAGCTGCCGAAGGGATGAGCACAGCACTACCTGCACAGTCTTACGAATGATAGAGCTAGGTACATAACACAGACAGCACAGCAGTATTGTAGTGTGGCAGTGTTTGCCACTACTATTGAAGTGGGTGATAATTGCTGGAGCTGTCAGGATTTCCAGTGCTGGGTTCAGAGGCCCTTAACATGTTAGAGCCATCTGACACACACACACGCACACCACTTCATGCAGACATGCACTGAGACACACATGCACATGGAGGTGACACTTATCAGAGTAGATGACCTACCCATCTATTAATGTACCATACACAGTGATACGACCATTGCACCATGGTGGCTTGATGTTAGATACTGTGTAACTGTGCTTGTACCGTGGATGACATCTGTATGGGCTGACACTAGGTTGGCAATGGGGGAGTTCACAGGGTGGAAGAGGCACACAAAATGGTATAGCCATCACATATGCACACTGAAGACAGCCACAGGGGCTGTGCATACAGAAACACATACACAGTTGTCAATAGACATATTAGTAACCCTATGCTCCACATAGATTATATGCCAGGCTCACTCTGCTCCTCTACCCTGCCCCCATTCCCACCCACCCTACGTCAATTACATTTATACCTTCCATAAGCTCTTCCCTTTCCTGTCTGACCCCCAGTCAACACCCAGACACCTTCTCCAGTATCCTCCAATTCACTCCACCCTAATTATCTTCCTTGTTAATATCTTCCCTTCCTGAATCTTCCTCATTCTTCTCCTTAACTATAGTACCACAGCCTTTTCCTAACATGTATTATACATCAAAACATTGCATTACCTTAATCTTCCTTACCTCCATTCTTCTTTTCCTCTCCTACACCACCTCCCTACATACTGTATTCCACTCCCAACTTCAACATTTTCCACATCACCCATTGCACCCCACACTAATACCAATAGTTTCTCTGACATATCACTCTCTTTATTCAGCTTCCATACTTAGCACCTTACAAAGATTAGATCCTTTGTCATCATAATCAAACTAAAATTAATTTGTAACCTCCACCATAGGCCTGTCTTCATTACTCAACATCCCTCCATAATTATATGTCCCTACCAGGCCATCTCTTTTTGTGGTGACATTCACCCCAACCCTGTACCAATCAACCATTCTGCCCAAAACCTTTCTTCTAGTGCCAAGAACCTCTGCTTGACTAGAACTAATGTACGTAGTATCTGTAACAAAACCACCGAATTCCATGCCTGGCTCTCGCACTACTCCCCAGATATTGTAGCACTCACAGAGACCTGGCTAAAACCACATATTGCTAACACTGAAATAATATCTCAGGATATAATATACATAGAAATGACCAGCTACATAAAAAGGGTGGAGGTGTCAAATTAATCTACTGTGACACTTTAGCTGTTATACCATATGATAAACCTATACCAACATTTGGAAATATGGAATTATTGCTAGTTAACCTTCACATCAACAACAGAAAACAATTATGTACTGCTGTACTCTATATTCCCCAGGTCAAAGCATACCTACTGTGGAAGATCTACTATCCTGGACCACCCTCAATATATCAAATTAAACCATAATTATTGGCGACACAAATATAAACTGGCAACTCTCATCTCTGACTCTCCTGTAAATAATATTAACTTGCACAAGTTTACTCAACTCTTTTCTAACCCAAAACCAAACAGAATCAACCCTAGATTAGATATTCATCTCACACCCTCAAAAATTCACCAAGGCAGGGACCCTACCCAATACCTTTAGTGGCATTTTCCTGCCTATATCCATAGAACCCAACTTTAAATACACAAACTGCATTGTCTAAGAACAATTAGGAATTTTACCCATTTCAATGAACAACTATTCTTAGAGTCTCTAAAAACCCACAACTGTTCCCCTACAAAATTTCTCCCACTGGATGAAGCAGTCAACTACTTCAGTAAAGTCTTTTAAGATATCCTAGACAGTCTTGCCCCCACACGTACCAAAAGAGTAAAGCCTAACCATGCCCATGGCTAACTAAACAAACTAAACAGTTATTTACCTCAGTGGATAAAGCCTGGAAGGAATGGCATAGGAACAGAACCCCACAACTTGACCTCAGATATAAACAACTCTGTAACAATGCCAAAAAGCAAGTTATCAATGATAAAAAACTATTTCTCCACTAAACTCACTACCCAACAAAATAACCCCAAATTGTTCTGGAACTCTGTTTCCTTTCTCCTAAATCCTGGTACTTAACACAACCTCTCCCCATCTCCCGACAAAAAACCCTCAAGAAATTGCCCAAGCCTTCAATTCTCATTTTATTGATACTTTCCAAAAACTTGTTAATGATTTCTCTCTACAAACTAACAAAAGTATAATTGGCAACATAAACGATGATACACTCTCTAACCACTCCCTCCAAATCAATTGCAATTCCAACAAAAACCCATCCCCTCCTGTATTTACATTACAACCAGTACCCACCTCTCTAGTTCGTAAACTGCTCTCAAAACTAAAACCATGCTCCCCCACTTCCGATGGCCTCTGATGACTTAAAACTTGCAGCAGATTCTATAGCTCTTCCAATTAGCATTCTCATTAACTGATCAATCTATGAATCATATGTCCTACAACTATGGAAAAACTCAGTTATTACTCCCCTTCACAAAGGCGGTAACACCAGTGATATATCTAACTACCAGCCCATCTCCATACTTTCACCTCTATCTAAAATTCTAGAAAAGTGTATTCATTCTCAACTGCTAAAACATCTTACAGACAATAACCTACTCACACCCACCCAACATGGCTTTCGGTCAGCACACAGCATAACAACAGCCTTACTGTCATTTACCAACACTCTATACAAATGCTCTTGATGCAGGCCTACTAGACCTAAAGAAATAGACAAACTGAGGGAAAACAAGAAAAGCAATGGGCAACATGCACTCCAAGCAATATGAAAAGTAATGATACTGTAGTTTAATAATAATAATAATAAGACAATAACCTACTTGCACCCACCCAACATGGTTTTCGGTCAGCACACAGCACAACAACAGCCTTACTGTCATTTACCAACACTCTATACAAAGCTCTTGATGCAGGCCTACTAGACCTAAAGAAATAGACAAACTGAGGGAAAACAAGAAAAGCAATGGGGAAAGTACACTCCAAGCAATATCAACAGTAATGATACTGTAGTTTAATAAAGTAAGATGAGCGTTTTCGTGCAGGTCAGTGCCTACACTTCTTCAGACAAAAAAACACATTGACAAAATCAGTTAAATACCTTTTCTCAACAAATAACCACACCTACCAGGAATCACATGCACAATTAAACAATTAAATACAATCAAATACATTAACCCATGAGTAAACACAAAAATGTTCTATTTAAAATTCCATAAAAACCTATAACCTGCAACATTGGTTACAGCCTATGTCTGACTTGAACTTTAATAATTCAGCCAATAATACTGCTTCCACTAGCACTGATTCTATCAGTATTTCCAGTAAACTTAAAAGTTTGGAGTCTAAATCCTTTAAGTTAAAGAAATTACAGCTTTTGGTGGTTTACTTTCGTGAGTGTATACAAAAGAACATTGTTCCTAAGGGGCTAAGGACCTGGCGTTATCCTACTGGTCTTGTCCCTGATTCTCCATTTCATCAAGATCTGTTGAAGTTATTTAACATGCAGGGACTGCAGTTAATGGAATGCTTCATTTCCCATTATAATATACAAATAAAAGACTTGGAAAATCAAATAAATTATTTGGATGTCACTATTAAATCCAGTCGAGATTTTATTAGGTATAAATATGACTATGAGCACATATTTACTAGCATAGATGCTCAATTAGTCAAAATCAGGTCTGCTAAAATCAAAACAATACGTAGGGATGAAGCCATTTACATTAATGGGACTGCATATCCATGCCCCTCTGATTCTCAGCAGTGAGGAGGGTTTCCTCTTGCTACCAATCTGGACAAAGTATCTAATGCTGATGCAGTAATGTCTGAATGCAACAACATTCCACATTACAACACTGGTGTTGAGCAGGTCAGCAACCCATCAACAGCGGAAGGTCCTTGCTGTAAAGAGAGACTTCAAAATAATAGGAACAATGCCAATAATACTAATTTGTTCCAAAATGGGACTTATGTTCATCCTGAATGGCTTGAAAATAATCAGGATTTTCACAGGGACTCCAATTATGCTCAGAGGAACTCGGCACGGCAATGAACAGAAAGAGGAACCGGAAAAATCAACAACAGGCACGTTGATGCCTGTAAGCTCACTCAACCCTGATGGTGAGTGTATGGATGTTTTGGACATTAATTCCTTTTCTGATACTAATAATTTGTTGCCTGATAGTCCATCCACCTCTACTGATGGGCGCTTTGATAGTTATTCAAATATTAATCTTGTTTCCGATGTTACTGAACAGGAGGTTAATTTAAATATTGTTTTTAACAGCACCAATGATTTTAAAGTATTTAACTATTCTACCTTTCCTGTTAGTATTATATTGGCTGATGTGTTGGCAAGGGGCTTAACTTTTGTACCTTCCAGGAATATTGACTTAGCTAAAACCATTATAGCTCTAAAGTTGTTTAGAAGGAAACTTAACTCGAAACTAATTTTTGGCTTACAGCATCATAATACTCAATCAGTCAGAAATGAGTTTCATGTGTATAGCACTTTTAATCCAGTTTTGCATCCTGCTTTAATGGTATTTGAGTGTATTTGCGAGTTTGACTTGAGGAACTTGGGACTATTCAGGAATGGCTCAGATGGTAGCAACCTGAGTACTGATGAGAGAATGTTACTATCTGAATTGATAAACAGTAATTCAATGATATCTCAACCAGATAAGGGTGGTAGCATTGTGATTTTTGATAATAATATGTATAGAGAAAAAATGTCTTTACTTTTGGACACTGCTCATTATAAACTTGTCTCTCTGAATGAACTGCATGGAGCATATAGAAAAATCAGGGAATTCCTAAATGACTTATTTATTGAAGCACACATTTCCCTTGATATCTTTAACTTTCTTACTGTACCAGCACCACAGATTCCTGTCATTTTCGGAATCCCCAAGATACATAAAGACTTATATGACCCCCCCCCCCTTGCATCCGATATCAGTGGGCATAACTCCATTACCTATACTATGGCTAAGTTTGTCGATAGCATACTTCAACACTTTTTGGTGAATGAACCCTAGGTATGCAAAGACTCTTGGTCCTTTTTAGCTAATGTGAATGAGATGGTATTTTTGGAGGATTGTAATTTTGCAACTGTGGATGTAAAATATTTATACACGGTGATCCCACATGACCTGGGCATAGACTGGGTCAGTTACTGGTCAGTAAAGACATTATTAACGATGAATTATACTTGGTTCAGGAATTTCTAGACCTAATTCTTACAAACAATTTCTTTCTGTTCGAAGAGTCTTATTATGTGCAAACAAAGGGGGTAGCTATGGAATCACCATGTGGTGCCAGATTTTCTAGTCTTGTGATGGTTTTCTGGGAGAAGGAATACTTTTTGAATAATAATCCTTTTTCCAAGTACATTCACTTTTATACCCAGTATCTGGATGATATTTTTATCATCTTTAAAGGTAACAAGATGGTTTTTCGACAGCTATTGGATTATATAAATAATACCATGGAATTCCTTAGATTTACTAGTGAATTTCAAGGGGAGAGTATTTCCGTTTGATCAAGGACCAAACTAGACATTGTTATGTAGCTGCTATTTTTAGGAAAGAAACCTATTCCCACTCTTTCTTACACTTTTCCAGCTCCCATCCAGGACACCAGAAAAAATCAGTTGTCAAAGGACAACTTGTCCGAGCAGCTAGAATGGTTTCTGATTTCGAGAAATTCTTAGCTGAATGCCATCTCTTGAAGGATATGCTCCTCAAGCATGCTTACCCACAAGTTTTGCTTGATGATATATTTGATAAAGTAACTTTTAAAAGATCTACTGTTTTTTACAAAGCAATTTTAAATGATTCCCATATGGAACAGGTGATGATGACCAATGATATTGGTGATCAAGCTACCAATTCACATATGGATACCAACATTGACTTTTCTTCATCCTTTATTACCCCTTTTAGTAATGAAGCTTGCCTTTTGAAACGTATTTTATTTAAGAACTGGGATTTAATCAAGGTGGATGTGAATGTGAGGGATAGCCTTCCCACAAAACCAGTAGTCATTTTTAAAAGGGGACAAAATTTGAAGTCTTTATTAGAAAATAAAAAGGCAAATAACTCAAGGGTAAAGGGCATGTTTCGGTGTGAGGCTTGCCTCAATTGCAGGTTTATCAACACTGGTTGTTTCTTTAC
Organism: Protopterus annectens; assembly: GCF_019279795.1. Classification (NCBI taxonomy): domain Eukaryota; kingdom Metazoa; phylum Chordata; order Ceratodontiformes; family Protopteridae; genus Protopterus; species Protopterus annectens. The sequence continues at coordinate 806,505,357 of NC_056734.1, forward strand.
AGTTAGGAATCACAATTTTTCATCTAGTGGAAGGTTCAATTGTAATTCCAGAAGTATAGTTTATTTAGCCAAGTGTAAACTATGTCTGGTCTTCTATATTGATAAGACGGATAGAAGACTTAGGGACAGGCTGTATGAACACAGTTATGCCAACACAAATAAAAAAGTGGAGAACGCACTTGCAAAATACATAACTAACCACCCAGATCACTCATTCGATTTCAGGGTTATAGAGCAGGTTAATGGATCCATTAGGGGTGGCCCTATCCCACTATGGCTGGAAAGGTGTGAGCTTTTATGATAACTTCGATGTGATGTCTTTAGATATCCGGGCATCAATGATGTGTGCTCCATTGCCTGCATTTTAAAACTAAGGAGTTTTAATTAGATGAGTCCTTTTGTTATTTGTGTGCATATTTATTTATGTATGAACTTTTTATGTGTTTCCATTGGTCTATCATAGGTCTTACACATTTTTAAATGTACTCATATAAATGTGTGTAACACTATATTTATTATTTTGCTAGAGCATGTTTTTAACCATTACTTTTTTTAGGACATGAATACATTTATAATATATTTTAGGCTTGGTTTTAGTGAAATTCCTGCTAATACTTCACCACTCATACCAGTTTCTAAATGGATTTTTAAATAGAACATTTTTTGTGTTTACTCATGGGTTAATGTATTTGATTGTATTTAATTGTTTAATTGCTCATGTGATTCCTGGTAGGTGTGGTTATTTGTTGGGAGAAGGTATTTAACTGATTTTGTCAATGTTTTTTATCTGAAGAAGTGCAGGCACTGACCTGCACGAAAGCGCTAACCTTACTTTATTAAACTACAGTATCATTACTTTTGATCCTACTAGACCTATCAAAAGCTTTTGATACAGTGTCCCACTCAAAACTACTTTTACAACTTGAGACTGTAAACTGCTCCCCACATACTCTAACCTGGTTCTATAACTATCTACATAACAGAAAACAATCTGTTGGATGAAAAAGTAAGCAATCCGATTACCTACTCAACAACACAGGCATTCCCCAAGGGTCTGTTCTTGGGCCCTTGCTTTTTAACATATTTATTAATAATCTTCATAAAGCATCCCTGCAAAGTACACTCATTCAATACACGGACCAATCCAATCCTGGCTTAATGAAGCTCAACTGCTACTTAATCCCAAAAAATCAAAACTTTTATTCTTCACAACCAAACTTCTAACTATAAAATATTCTCTCAAAACAATACAGAAATTGAAATTGTAAAAACAGCCAAACTACTTGGTATTACAATTGATGACAAACTATCCTTTCAGAATCACAAAGTCAGCCAAATCAAAAAGACCCATTTTAAGCTTGGCAAACTCTATAGGCATAAAGTCTATTTGGACAGGTCTACCAAGTTGAAACTAGCTAATAGTCTTCTTCTGCCCTCCCTCCTCTATCGTTGCCCCATTTTCACTAACCTATACACACCTCTCCTGAGCAAACCGCAATCATGCTACTATAAAATAGCTAAGTTTGTCTCCAACATGCCAACTCGCACACATCATTGCCTGGCCATTAAATCTATAAATTGGTTTGAGTTCCCTCATTACCTACATTACTTCCAACTTACTCTCACCCACAAACTACTAAATAATCCAAACTACTGCCCATCCCTTCAAACTATAATACAAACACACACCCCTACTCAGCATCTTAGGTCCTCTAACAAACAACTCTTAGCCATAACTAAACCCAACAAAAGAGCTGGACAATGTCTCTATTCCCATGCCATTGCCAAACTTTGGAATGCGCTCCCTCTCTCGACTAGACTCTTTAAAACATTTGAATTTTCACTAAAAGAACACTGTCTCTCTCGATCACTGTCTGTCTCTCTCATCCTCACATCTATGTGTGTGTATGCTTGACATATTGTTATCTGTTGCCCATATATATGTCTGTGTATCACACACAACAGATGCAGATATATCACATATGGGTCACCTACAGCTAGCTGAGGGTAATCCTGTCAGATATGTGTGTGTATAGGTACAGTTAAGGTGTACATAGCTGTCTGCATGCAAAGACATATATACACAATACAGTTATATAGTCGGATGTGGGTTCCAACATGGCCTGTGATTCTCTAAGTGTAGGAGCATGCTCAGTGTGACCTTCTATAGTGAGAGTGGGACTCCATTCCACAGATAGGTGTATTCTGGTCCAGGGCTTTGTGTGCTACAGCCATACTTCTCAAAAGTAAAGAGGGCTTTTCTAGGGTTACTGGGTTTGTTTTGGCAGACATTTTCAGACATATCTGAAGTCTGACACTGCAGTGTATTACATCATTACCTAGTGACAGACATCCTTATATCATCACAATGCTTTACCAGAGGAATACAAGATGTATGATGAACAGACCAATATTATAAGCCTGACTATAGACATTCTTGCCCAAAAAGGCCAGTTGAGAGGTGTGGCTACAGCCAGTTGACTGATGAAGCTGTGTAAACAGTCTAGCAACTTGGTTATATACTGGCTGGGGATCTCCTGCTTGTGTGGTATTCTTCTTACTTGAAAATGCATACCCTGGTGTGACCATACCTCTGAAATGTACATTTTATGGCAGATTGTCCAGGTGTAGCTGACATACAGATTAGTTGGAACTGCAGTTCTTGGAACATGGCACTGTCAACCACAGCACTGTACCTAGGCCACTATGACACAACAGCCAGTAGTCAGTGCTGGCCATATCCTGACAGTATTAACCACACATATACATAGCTCATTGACCCTTGCATATTGTGGACATGCAACAAGTTATCATGTAGATTAGGACAGGCCTGGCAATCTGTGCTCTGATGATATTTCCCTACAAACATACATGTTACTGCAGTTCTATGGGAATATGTGTGTGTGGGAGGGGAGGGGCACACCTGTCAACTGTACACATTTGTACAGACTGTGCTGATGTTTGGTTTACATTTTGGTTTCATTTAGCATAGTATTGTGCCTTGTCTTGGAGACTAGTGGCATATCACTAAGGACCAGAGGTCAGATTGTAATGGCATATTTTGAGTTTCAGACTTCTTACCCTTCAAAGGCTTACTGCAACTGCAATATCTGCTGTACCATCACTGTGTAAAGTCTGTAGGGGGGTATTTCATCATTGTTGCCATTTGTGAGCCTTTGCCAGACATTTCTTAATGGTTTTCTGCAGCTGGCTTGGTGGGCAAGGGTGAGGGCTGAGTATGGGACTCCCACACTGACATCCATGCCTGTGACCTATGCCCCTCCAGTAAGTTGCCCCCCCCCACATATACTACAGTGGAATTTGTCACCTTGGGTACTACTGCATAGTGTAGGGAGGTCAGTATTGGGCAAATATTTCCTGGTGTCCCACTTAGCTGTTTGTTGTCTGCTGCTGCCCCAGTAGGCCACCCCAATCCCTTGCATGCATACAGCGATACCATAGCTATGCTACTAGAACATACTAATCCATGCATTTATCATTAAAAAGACTGACTTACCTTGTGCCTGTGGCAGTTGTGAGGACAGTGCTTGAGGGCTGCCTATGTCAGATGCATGCAGTACACTGCATATACATGGTAAGTTACAGGTAGTGCGATGTGTGTGTCATCCACTTTACTGTGTGTGCGAGTCAAAGAGAGATGTCAGTCCCTGGGTCCCTACAGTGTCAGTGTGTATGTGCTATGCATTGCCTCTTTGCCAAGGCCAGGGCATACTGGGCATGCTTCCATCTGCCTACAGGTACTGGCTCAGGGGGTTCCTCCTCTGAGTCCCTCTGTGCCTGTGGGGACCTTGGCAATGGGGGGAGCTGTGTGGCCCTTCCCTGTGCTGTTCCTGCTGCAGCTGTTTCCCCAGGATCATATTGTGTAGCATGGTACATACTATCAACATGTGGCCACATGTGGCTGGAGAGTACTGCAAGACACCACCAGATATGTCAAGGCAGTGGAACCATGACTTGAGCATCCCAAACACACGTTCTATAATGATCCTGGTTTGTGCATGTGCCTCATTATGGCATTCTTGATTGGGTGTGTGTGCATTTTTGATGAGTGTCATCATCCACAGCTCCAGTGCATAGCCACCATTCCCCACCAGATGGCCATATGGGATGTCCCCACTGGCAAATGCCTTGTACAGCTGTGACAAATGCCGGATGTGGGAGTCGTGATAGCTTCCAGGGCTGCCAGCACACACATGCATAATAATTCCCTGGGCATTGCACATGACCTAGCAGTTGATGGTGGGGAAGCCCTTGTGGTTTACATAGACCCTACCCTGTTCACTGGTTGGTGCTTTGATGTTTTTCTGCATGCAGTGTATTGCACTCAGTACTTCCGGGTAGTCTGCTACACAGTGGAAGAGACCCATATTGCTGGCCCTCTCCTCACGGGTGTTGGGGAAGTAAATGTGCTCACTGGCATGTGGTAGCATGGCATCCAGGAACTGGTGGAGTACCCTAGATACAGATGCCTGTGAGACCTCCATCATGTCCCCAGTAGGTCTTTGGAAAGTACCTGTAGCTAGTATTCTTAAGGCTACACATACCTTGGTATCCACTGAGATGAGTTCCCCCTCTGTTAGCTCTGGATCTGAGTTGAGGCCGGCACAGCTCAATGATTTGCTGAAGTATGTCTCTGTCCACCCCTGTAATGCTCTACTATCTCCAGATTATGTAGCCCCTGGTAGGTTACCCTGGGTCCGAACACTCTTCTCCTCCTCCTTAGTCTGGGGTGGTTGTCAGCATTATCCTCCTCATCGCCCTCAGCCTGTAGCACATACTGATGGATCAAAGCAACAGCAGCCCCTAACATTTTTTTGGTTAAAATTCCCCCGTATGTGTACACCAATGGTGCAGTGTTTGTGGGAAAAAACAGACTGAAAGGTTTTTGCACAGTTTATACTGTTGTGCTGCAGATGCTGCCTGTATGATTGGCTGGCTATAATACATTCCACCTGCTTGCTACTTTATTTGTACTTGATTGCTTTTATTCTGCTATTTCCCTTTTTTTTCCTTCCCATTTCTGAGCTCTTTAAGCCCCGAGGTGCACCACACAAACCCGCTGCCCAAATGTAAACAGTCCTATTATTTCCAGGTTTTTTATTTTTTTTTTTTTTAGACCAAGTGCACTCCACGCAAACCCGTTTAGCTAATGTAAACATTTTGCAGTAGAAATGGTCCTCCCCTGAACATGAACACACTCTTCATTTCATGGAATAAGTCAATACAGCCCTGGACACACACCATTGCTTAGCTGTGCTTAGCTAAGCTCAACTGGGAGCCATGAAGCTCCAATGAGTTTACAGCAAGCATGACACACACCCTTTTCATGTCAGCTGCTCCTCCTGCTGACACCACTGCCTTATAGCTCCTACATGGTTAGGTGCATAGAGAATGGTCTCCCATTTAGTGATTCAGTAAAATTTGCTAATTTGCATACCCCACTGCCTTAGTCCCTGGTTATACCACTACACCACAGCCTTCCTCCTTAGCAACCAGTGTTACCTGTTATTGTTTTCATTCTGCATGACATAGACTATAATGGCAAAATGCAGACTTCACTTAGAATTGTCTTTTCACATTTTTCTTTCATTTTCAGCACAATTCTGCTTGCACGCCACTGCCCTATGCTTAAACAGCCAAAATCAGCCAAAAAAAAAAACTTTTATTTTTACAATTTTGCAACAGTTTCCCATGCCAATGGCCATATTTTTGGCCATTGGTATGCCTAAGGATTATAATACATGCTTTACTTTGAGCTGTTATGCCTCTGTTTTGATTTTTGCTGAAATGTATTCGGCTAGTAGCCAATTACACTTCTGCAGCGGACACTATTCTGGCACGGATGCCTTCCTGCTTATTGAATCGCTAATTTACCTCATTTGCATGGTTTTCACCAGAAAATGAGGTAATTAGCATTATTCAGTGGTGTCCGTGCCAGAATAGTGCAGCCAGGCCCGTGCACTCCCTCTTGTTTACTGGATCGCTGGGCGGCCATATTCCATGCAGCAGTTGCTGCACTATTTGGACATGGCATTTCACCGTTATTGAATCCCAGGGTATATCTATACTTGTAATTACTCAAAATGTAAGCTCTGTCTGAGAAGGATAACATTATACTGTGATCCAATTGGAAATTTCATGTATCTCTGGGCTGAGACTGAAAATGGTCCTGTAGGGTCAGTGCTCTACCCTTGTCAACAAATAAAAATAATAAAGTAAATTAATTAAGGGAAAAAACAGACATCCAGAGGGGCTTTTTAGTTTATGGGGGTCGGATGGGAAATTGTAAACAAATCTAAAAAGAATGCCAGAGAGGACTGGATAGATCAGTATGGCTGACATTTTAGAAATGAGGCAGCATATTTCTACTAGAAAAAGTCAGAGCTATCAGATCTGTGAGCAGATCTTGCCAATTAAGAAAAATGAAGCATATTTGTTTGGCCTCCAAATATGCAATTACATTGAAACATTTCAGGATATTTTCGCAGCAGGAGTCATTGATTCTTTTTGGTACATAGTACAGCTCAGGGATGGAGTGACCAGAGATTAGAGGAAAACTGGTTGAAGTCCATTTGCTGCACTGAATTACCCCCCCCCCCCCCCACATACACACACAAGCATGAATAGTTTAATTAGAAAACAACATCTGCCCCTGCAACAAAAGATGTGTAAGTGTCACTTCATATCTTTTCCAGGGTGATCCAGCAAAAGGAAATCAAGCAAGTCTGATGGCTGTACAGTGCTGAACGAAGCAATTAAAAATGATAGTTCAGTGTATTTTAGACTTTTTCACCATAAAATCTGTAGAGCAAACAGTTTCTTCTCCCACCACGGATAAAAACTTTCTTGATCTTGTCCTGACCAACCATTCTTCTTCTTCCTCCTGTACCACCCATTTTGTTGCATATTTTGTCACATCTGATCATCTTGCTATACTGTTGTCCCTAAAACTAGCCCTGCAATCTCAACCACTACCCCTGTTTTTAGGATTACTACAGAGCCAAGCTTTTACTGCTCACTGGCATTCTTGATAACTGTCAGTGGCACAACTCACCTCATGGAAAATATTGACCAGGCTAGTCCTCTCCATCATAAACATGGTAACAAATTTAGAAGTAAATCTTTGTAGTGAAATTCTCATGTTAAGAGAGTATACATCAAAAAGAAAACACTCCAATTCACTGTTAATAAAACACCATTCTCCCATTATATGAGGGAGCCCTAAACCATACCATGATGAAGTGCAAAACTATTTGTGAACTCAGTGTTGCCTCAAATATTATAGATAACCACAAATTCTTCTTTAGTTGTATCAGAGAATTAAGAAATACACACTACTACAGAGAGCTTTTATCAAGTGGTGTTTCTCACTCATACCCTGTATCAATTTCAAACACCCTTGTGGACCAATTCAGCACTAACTTTACCATGCCTACCCATATAAATGTTTTTCTCATTCTACCACAAACAAGACCCCCTGAAACTACCCTGATCAGGTAATTGTCACCTTCACATTAACCAAAACCAATAGTTCTGGGCCATGACAATATCCCCGGATACTTGACAGCCTTAACTATTATCTTGTCACCACCTTTTAAAGTTCTTCAACCCCAGCTTCCCCTCTGACTGTGTACCTAAAGTAGAGCACTCTGTCATTATCATACCTCTACATGAGGGCAACATCATGACTGATACAGACAGATAAAGATTAATTAGCCAAATTAGGCTATTATATTAGGTCATGGAGCACAAAACTGCTGATGTATTCACCAAAGATATTCATGATTGCTGAACCCCTGACCCAAGCCCATTTGGATTTGTCAGAAGTAGGCCATGCCTGTTTAACCTGGTCTATTTCTTTATCAGAGTCAGTGAAGCACTCAGTGATAGATTACTGACTAAGGCCTTCCACACTATTACTTAGGTTAACATTAATGAGAAGCTGTATAAACTCAGCATCAGCTTGTTTGTTTTCTACTGAAAAGCTGACTGGCTCAGAAACTGGACCAACTCAGTGAAAGCATCTGGCTCATTTTCCCACCCCACAAAGTTCTGTCCTGGGCCCTGTCCTCTTTAAAATCTGTTGAGGTTAATCAGTGCTGAGGGTTTGTGGTTAAAAAAGTCTACATGTTAATGTACATTAGCAGTAGTCATTCAATCATCTTCTTATAGCCACATTCTGCAACAGAGTCAGAATCATACCATCACCTGTGTATATAGGTCATGGGCTCTTCCTCATATAGTATTTCTGATATTCCACATAAAAAGTGCATTGCCTGGCACATTAATACTATTATTGATAAGCTCTTCTTCAGTCATAAAATACCGATCATACTGAGGAAGTCCTACCTTGTTCAGCTGGTTTGCCAAGGTAATTTTTCCACTATATTCCTCTCTTTTTTGGATCCATCATGGAATAGTGTCTGCTTTCTAATGCACCTATTAGCACATTTAAATCAATTTCAAACAGCCGAACACTTTTTAACCAAGAAAATCCAAAGCTAAGCAACACATATTGTTCTGACAGATTAAAAGTTTTTTTGCTCACATTGTCTCCTCCAGCATCCTGAGAACTGACCTTTAGTCAATGTATAGTACTATGAATGACCCTACTCTCGTACCTTCTCTAAACCTGCAGTGTTAATAGCCTACCTCCTGCTCTCAAAAAAAAATCAGTTTCCACTGAATCATCAGCACTTTTGACAGGTACATAATCATATAAAGCCTTTGCTGTGGAACTGTACCATTTTTACATAAAACATAGCCTTTGAAACATTACAGGATGACTGAATAGGAAACCACACATGTATGTCTAGGGTTATATGTCAGTGATTTTCTAACCACAGAAATTAGGGCACATTATTTATAGTTAGGTAATGAGATTAGACTTCCTGATAGCCCTGTTATGAGCCCATGAACCTAAATGTCTGCATAGGTAATTTTATACTCAAGCCAAACTCGCTGTGATTTATTGAAGGGTTTGACATTCACTGATGTTGATAGATGGACAAAGTTGCTGGATCCAAGTTCCCCATTTTTTGGAGTATCCACGTTTAGCAGATTGTAGGAGCCAGTTAAAGAGTTCATGAAGTTGTCTTTTCTTTAGTAACTCTAAAACCCACAAGTTAGTTATCACCCAGCCAAAAAGGACTTTGAAAATGAGAAACAGTCTTTCAATCCTTAAGAGCAGTCCAGCCATGCAGGCTTAGGCCAGGTACAACAGCCAAAGGGCCAAAAGCTAACCCAGTAACTGAGAAGGGGTGCCACTTCCCAAAAGGCTGTCATAATAAAGTATAAGATGGTTGGATCAACTGCATTCTTTCAGTGCCTGAAGTAGTTTGTAATAGCTTCTCCATCCATGCTGAGATGTAAAGCTCCATTACACTGACCAATGCAAAATACTTCTGCAACAGGACTTTGTCCTAAATCATCTTTTCTCCTTTCAATACTTCATCATTAGATTGTATTCCATCCTATTTCTGTCTACAATTGTTGGAAGAGGTTTCTTCCTGCCATCTTGAGCAGTACTAGAACCAGTCCTCAAGAAGCAGTAGGTTATCATGCACAGTTTTACCTAGTTAAAAACCAAAAGAAGCAAATTTGATCTTGGACTTGAAAGACACTAATACTACCCCACCACATAACAATAATGAAGTGCAGATGGTTAACATTGTAGTGCTTTACCTTCTGATCATCATAAGTCTCTCAGATTCACAGTAATTGTTGCAGATTTTTTTAACATCTTGATTTTTGAGTTTTATACATGCCACATACATTGAAATGTTTAGCATCTGTCAATGCCTTCCTCTGAATTTATTGAATTCCCTTACCTCCACAGTTGGTCATTAGCAGCCATCACAATAGAGGAGATCCATTTCAAACAGATAGGCCTGTCTCACTTTTACTAAACATTCTGAGGATTGCTACCAGTTTCTTCAAGTTTTAGATGGAACTCAGTCAGTTCATACATTTCTTGAACTGGTTCTGGACTCAGTGGCTTGTATGTTTAGCTGAATAGAATGGTAACTGTCCGTGTCACTTCATCATGGAAACATGTTTCTTTAAGATTAGATTCTAGTTCAAGAGTTTCTCCAAATTTAAGATATTGTGGCAACTACCGTTACCAGCTGCACTGTGTGATAGCTGAAGATGAGCACTAAACTCAACTTTTCCTAGGTCCAAAATGGATCCATCATCTGAGAAGTCTGTTCCCATTTCAAAAATTGAAAATTGAACAACTAAGCAAGTGAATCAGAGAAATAGTGAAATTACAAGGCTGAGTGTCTAAAGATTGCCATCTGTTTATACTATGTGGTTTTATAACCTCACTAAGGTATGCCATTTTTAAACATCCCTGCAACCTGCAAATACTGCAGAAGAGAAACCTCAAAAACATCCAGTAAAAAGTCCATCATTGCCAGGAATGAAAATTCACTGCTACTTGTTGTACAGATAAACACAATCAACCTTTCAGACAAAAAATGCACTCCTTCTAGCAAGAAGAAATTCTAGTGAATGTAGATAAGCACCTTTTAGAAATGCTTTTAGAACTTTACTGACATAATTATAAATCTGATGAGGTACATAATAAAATACACAAATAAGTTTCTCAGTTAGAGGCAGCTCAGACTGTGGGGGATAACTCCATTTGACTGAGTCCCTTTCATTAAGAACAGATGTTAGGAGATGAGACTATGAAACAGCATCAAGCGTAGAAAAATACAGGGGCCAAATTCCTTTAAATGCCTGCATGCCCCCTGACCTAAAAGAAAACGTAATACTAATGGAATCTTAAAACAGAGACTATTAGTATACAAATAAATCTACATTAAATGTTAGATTTTTTTAATTTCACTTTTCTTTAAAAATTATTCTTTCATTCTTAACAGAATAATATTGTATAATGTTTTTAAAGATGTGCAGGTCATTGATGTAATTTCACTGGTTGTTCAGGCATCCCATATTGAAATGACCTTTACTAAAATACTAAATAGTTTTGTTTTTCCAGTCAGTAGTTGTACTCTGTAGCAGAGGAAAATCACTGTTTTGTTAGTATTTTTTTTATATTTCAGTATAGACATTTATATTAGTCGTTAGACTAAATGAGTAGTGCATTTTGTTGTTTTCAAGTTTTGTGTTTGATTTTGTTACAATTGCTGTTAATTACAGACAGCTTGTAAACTGTCAATTTTTCTTTTAAGATAGGTAACTACCTTTATAAGAAGATCATTTTGAAGGACAGTTTACAAGCTGTGATCACAGTCACTTAAAGACACCTTGCAAACTGTCAGACTTTAAGGATTGACATCTCCCCTCTTCCAATAATACGTGTAGTACCTTTCACCACGTTTGCTGTACTAATGACATTAGGAATCTAGTTAAAATTTTATGTTGACCGTCAGTTATTAGTAAAGCTGAATACAAAATTCTAGAACTTCAATGTGATGTAAAATAATAAAAAATTTGTTAATCTACTTGTAAGGTGTGTATACAAGACTGATCGTTTCTCATACCTAAGACTCTGTATTAGATATTATTAAAAAAAGTATAGGTAGGATTACAAGACTGAATTGTTTATTTGCAGTCTTGAACCCAGGACCCTCTGCACTACAATCAGGGCAATGTACCACTATTGCAAATCAGCTGTGAAGAAACTGTGTGGCAGCTGAAGTTTAATACTGCAATTGTTTTGTCATGAATTACTTTCATCTTGTAACCTGGCATGTAATTAAATTCAGTTAGGACTTACACTCTGAGCTGCACTTGACAAATTGTTTTAAGCCTGTGGTTAGTGCATTATTTCATGGTTCTTATCAAATTTATCATTTCATCTGTGAAGCTCCAAAATGGGTATTTATAAGAGGTGCCTAAACATATTCACTTTCATCTGAAAGACGACTTGTATTTTTCATCCAAAAACTTGTGATTGTTTTTCTCTATGGAATAAATTGAGTGGATTTTGGTTTCTGGCTCTATAAGCATGTCCTTTTCCCATAAATCTTTTGAACTTTACACAAAGTATAAAAGCTGTATAAATGTAGGAACACAGTCCCCCTATAATGAGGGTATAGAAAAAAAGAAACTCACTCCTGCAAATGACTGATTTTTGTCGAGTCAACTCATTCATTAATTTGGTGTCTGTTTTTCTACATCTCAGTAGGGGTCCAAAACATCTTAGGATTCCATCAAGATCATGAATCCAGTCCATCTAGAGTGGTCTTGGTCAATCATCCCATTCAACTTGTCCAAGATATATATATATACCTTCCTTGTCTTTGAAGTCCACCAAGGCCATAAAAACAGACTCATGGTTGATTAGCTAGGGAGTACATTCAGCTTTCCTAACAGCTGTGAATAAACTATCTCAAGAAAAAGCCAGATTATGTGCAGCAGATCAAAACAGCATTCAGTGATATTGACTTTTCAGAATCTGTGACTTTAAGTTGTTCAGCTTCATAAAGACAGCATTATTCTGTACTGTATCAGCAAACAGGGAGTAACCAAATGCTCAGCCTTATGATCAGCAATGGAGAAGTTAAGTGGATTTATAAATAGATAAAAAGGAAGTATCTTTTCCAATGCAGTATATCCTGGGGATGTGCACAAATTGCCCAATGCAGTATATCCTGGGTCTTGTTCACCAATTGTCCAATGCAGTATATCCTGGTGATGTGCACCAATTGCCCAAGGCAGTATATCCTGGTGATGTGCACCAATTGCCCAATGCAGTATATCCTAGGAATGTGCACCAATTGCCCAAAGTAGTATATCCTGGAGATGTGCACCAATTGCCCAATACAGTATATCCTTTGGATATGCACCAGTTGCTCAATGCAGTATATTCTGGGGATGTGCACCAATTGCCCAATGCAGTAGATCCTGGAGATGTGCACCAATTGCCCACTGCAGTGTATCCTGGGGATGTGCACCAATTCCCAATTCATTATATCCTGGGGATGGGCACCAATTGCCCAAAGCAGTATATCCTGGGGATGTGCACCAGTTGCCCAATGCAGAATATCCTTGGGATATGCACCAATTGCCCAATACAGTAAATCCTGGGGATGGACATCAACTACCCAATGCAGTATATCCTGGGGAAAGGCACCAACTGCCCAATGCAGTATATCCTGGGGGATGGGCACCAATTGCCCAATGCAGTATATCCTGGGGATGGGCACCAATTGCCCAATGCAGTATATCCTGGAGATGGGCACCAATTGCCAATGCAGTATATCCTGGGGATGTGCACTAATTGCCCAATGCAGTATATCCTAGGGATGTGCACCAATTGCTCAATGCAGTATGTCCTAGGGATGTGCACCAATTGCCCGATGCAGTATATCCTGGGGATGTGCACCAATTGCCCAGTGCAGTATATCCTGGGGGTGTGCACCAATTGCTCAATGCAGTATATCCTGGGGATGTGCACCAATTGCCCAATGCAGTATATCCTGGGGATGTGCACCAGTTGCCCAATGCGGTATATCCTGGGGATGTGCATCAATTGCCCAATAGAATATATCCAGGAGATGTGCACCAATTGCCCAGTGCAGTATACCCTGAGGATGTGCACCAATTGCCCAGTGCAGTATATCCTGGGGATGTGCACCAATTGCCCAATGCAGTATTTCCTGGGGATGTGCACCAATTTCCCAATGCAGTATATCCTGGGAAGGTGCACCAATTGCCCAGTGCAGTTTATCCTGGGGATGTGCACCACTTGTTAGCAGGCAGCCACAGAGGATTTGCTTGCCCAAGTTGTGTATAAGAATTCAAACTGTCTCTTGTAAAAGTTACTTCAGCTGATTAGCAAAAACCAGAAACTGGCACGTAATTTACAATGCCAGCATATGCAAAGCTTCTGGTTTTCATATGTCAAAATATAAATCCTGAGATTCTTTGGTTAAATATATTATCCCTGTCATGAAAGAAGAGAAGCACTTAATCCCCACCCCTTTTTCCTGTCAGAGCACTTCTCAGAATCCAGAGTGAAGCCCCTAAGAATATTCAGGTCCCCTTCAAAACATCTAAAACCCATAACATCGAAATTCATAACATCTAAAGTGTATAATATGTAATAGTATATTGTTAAACATGTAAATGTTATAGTTTAATCTGTTAATCTTGTGGTATCACTATGAGATGTTGTAGTTTTCATTTCTATAGCTATTATTTATATAGTGTAGTAATTTATTCTCTTTTTATACAGTTTATTTTGTCATTCTGTATGTTTTTTAGGCCATACAGGTAAGTGATATAGACCATTATCTGTACATTCTTTATGGTGATCGTGATACAGTGGGGATAGGAAATTAACTTTTTCCCACTGTAGTGTGATCTCGGAGTTGGTATATTTAATTTACAGACGGTTTGGGGGTGCAGGAGGGCTTACCCCCCTGCATAAATGTAGTAAAAATTGTGTTTGGTAGTTTGGTGTCGTTATATGTGGAGGGGATGTTATTTTCATGTGATTTGTAGTATTCTATGTTATAATGCACATTTTAGATGTTGTGAAATTCGATGTTATGGGTTTTAGATGTTTTGGGTTTTAAATATTATGCTTTCAGTGTTATACATTTAGATGTTATGGGTTTTATATGTTTTGAAGGGGACCCGATTATTCAAATTGTTTGATGTTGACTTTGTGAGGTCTGATTTCCTCTGTTCTAGTAACTGTTAACCCCTCTCATAGGTCTTTCCAGTTATGCTATAAAATCTCCCACCTTCACCTTCCCCTTTACATGACATGCAATAGCTAGAAATGTTCTGTCTTCTCAATGGCTCTGTCCATGTTCCATCTCCAATTCCTCAGTAACCTGATTCTCCTATTTCATCCCCTCTAGAACTATACTCCTCACTTTCACCCTTCTTAAGTGTCACCCTTGAAAAATCATCTTTTACCCCACTTGCCTCACAGGAAGATATATGTACAATAGTGTACATACCCATTTATGCTTTATGTATACTATATAAGCTATTCTGCTTAGTCAATCTGCCTAATGCGTACTATAATTGTATATGTGTATTGCTTATCTGTCCTCTCTGTTAAATTCTTAACAAATTAGATACCTTTAACTAGCACTAAAGTTGATTTCATAACTTGTAAACATATAATTGTACAATGTCCCAATTGATTGTCATGATTAATACTCTTTTTTTTTGTAATTCAACTACAATTTGTAACCCTTGTTTAACAAATTTATTTCTTCTTGTATAATGTTATGGAGCTTTTCTCCCCAAGCCTCCACTGAAAACAGGCTCATTTCAGCCCAGTGAACGTTCCTGGTCAACAAAACCAAGTAAATAAATAAATGTTCTTATACCAAACTGAAATATGGACTCCCACTGTTAATCATCAACTATTTCACAAAAACTAAAACAATACAAATATTCAAGAATAAAATATGAAGAATTGTGCATTAGCTTATGCCTGCACTAGCCACTGTGACCCTCTGAAAAAACTCAAATGGCTGCCAGTAAACTACAGAGCCAGTCAACTTAGCATCCTTTTTTCATAATAATCATTCAAGACTGTTGCCCTCCTCAACAGGGAGCCACACTATTCCCTTAGAGAATAGTCTCCACTTTGATGCCAACAATAGTCAATCATCTTTGCATAACATATTGTAACTATACTGTTGTTTCCTTAATTATAACCATTTTGGATTTTTGCACATTATAAAAAGATTGTTCATTGTTATAAGTTGTACTTCTTATTTCATTTCACTTGACTATGATTTTTCTCTACCTATTTGGGCCTGGATCATAACTGAAAAGGGTTTCATGACCAACCACTTACCTGGTTATCAAATTCTTATAAATAAATAACTAAACTACACCATTTTTATTCAGACTGTTTTAGACAAAGACATTGAAACTTTATCTGTAGCTTCCAAATATTGGATGTCTCAAGTTTTGGCTAAGGTTTATCAATTTTTTAGGGAGGATGCATTCTGTCAATGGAAAACAGTCCTTTGGAAAACATGATCAAAGGTAGACTGACAAAAGAATAGGGTGGATATAAAGGCAGCTGGTGAAAAAGCAAAGTTTTGGAGTTCCCAACTGCAGTCTGAAAGATGCTCAGATGAGCATTTTGTTGACAGAGAAACACATAAAGTTTAAGCCTCACAGTACATCCATACATTACTAAGATTTTAGCCTACAAAACCCTTCTGAACCAAACTATTAGCATGGATCACACTGAAAACAGAATGTCGTACATTGCCAAATAAGTAGACAACTTGACAGAGGTCAAATTGTCACCCAAGCATAATGGAGCATGATACAGTCATTGCACAAACCATAGCATGTTCTCAATGCACTATGAAGAACAACATGGAAGAACTATATATACTGGTGTGTACTTTGCAATGTATATGGTGTGTGTGTGTGTGTGTGTGTGTGTGTGTGTGTGTGTGTGTGTGTGTGTGTGTGTGTGTGTGTGTGTGTGTGTGTGTGTGTGCAGCTTTTGCCAATAATTACAGTGCTTTTAGGGCAGTAACTGTGTCTTTTGTCATGTAAAATAAAATATTTTGTAATGTACTTTTTGAACTACAGATGTTAAGGAAAATTTGTTTGACTTTGGCACATTAGTAACAAAGAAAATTTGCATTTACAGAGCAGCAAAAATGTTTGGGCATACTGTTACAATCAACACATTACGGGGAGATGAGTTTGTCCTGAATTCTGTCAATGCTCAGGACATCGCAGAGCTAGTAGTGCACTTTGTCGAAGGACTGAAGAGTCGATCACACTATGCTGTGGCATTGCAGGAGAGTGGCAGGCAAGGTAAGAAACGGATTCAGTGACTGCATACACGTTGACAGTCATCTTTCATCAGTGGTGTCATAAGTATACTGGTTATGCTTTAGCACCATACCACATTCCTTGTACAAGAACATGGTTTACGATACACTGCTGAATGAGAGATTCTCTCTGAATGTCTTAGTGCTGTGATGAGGGAACATTCACAAATTATGTGAAATATACTTCCAGCTGCTTTCCGCCCTTCTCTGGGTGGCTCCATGGTGTCTTACATAACTGATAGTAGTTTGATTACATGCTGTTTTTGAATCACAACTGCACAGCAGAGTAACACAACCAGGTACACAGTAAGTAAGTGTTGTAGCAGAACTAGGCACAGAGTAGGTAAGTATTAAGTAGCTGTGTTCCCCAAAGAGGAGCCCATCAACAAAATGAGCATGATGAAACTAAGGTGTACACTTGCCCAAAATGAACACTAGTTGTTTATTCATACAAATCCAACCTTCTGAACAATGTACTCTATTGAAACAATTTTTGCATAAGTTCTCTGTTGCATTTTTTGAGAGGATCCTGCCCCACAACATGTGGCCTGTTGGGTAGGAATCATTTGACCAATTAGTCTTGCATTTACTATCATAGACTTCCTTACCTTGGCCTGGTACACAGATGTAATATAAAGATGCAGTACATGGGACTGAACTCCTGCCTTATCCTTCAGCAAAGTATCACATTTGAGGCACCTGGATTTCATTTATACAGTGCAATGCACTTTTGTAATTTACACTATAAGAAAGTGAGTCAGTACAGCACAGGCAACAAGCAGTTATATTAGGAACTTTAGTGGACTTACCTTACTAACAACTCTCACAGAACTTATCTCTCATGATACCTTATTCAGTTCAGCACAGGCAACAAGCAGTTATATTAGGAAGTTTAGTGGTCTTACCTTACTAACAAATCTTACAGAACTTATCTCTCATGATACCTCCTTCTTTGACCCCAAGGATATTGCTAAAATTCTTGCAGATTAATTATTTTCTTTTTCTACTTGATCCCACTCACCCTTCCATATGCTCCCCTCCTTTCCACCTCATAACTTCCTTCCTGGAAATATTTAGCAGCAAGTCTTTTGGCACTTACCAAAATTAAAAATATCACTTCCATGGTGGTGACAGTATCCCCTGAAAATTAACTTTTCAATGTCATATTCTTCACTTGTTGCCACCAGTTGCACACTGATGTGTAGACAGCTGCTGTAATGTCCTTGTATAAAGGCTGAACCTCTACTGACCCTGGGAATTGCAGACCCATTAGTCTCACTAGAATTATTTGCAAATTATGGAACATACTATAGTCCATGATATCAACAGATCAACACCAGTCTGTAAAAGGCCAATCATGTCTGCTCAGCCTAGTTGAGTTTTTTGTAAGGGTTATTAGGCCCATTGATAATGGACATACAGTCCATACTACCTACTTGGGCCTTGCCTGAGCCTTTGACAAACTCTTCTACTCAGCAATAACCCATACAAATTTGTTGGATAGTTACCTGTCTACCTGTCTACCAGAAAACGCTAACATATGTGAGAGATGCAATTATACTGCCAAACTGGAGGCTAAGCTGTCTCCACCCAACACTGGAACAGACAGTCAAGAGGAGAAGGGTTAACACTTGCACCACACCTCCAGCCACACATAGACCTACTAAACCAGCACTGGCAAAAAATACACATAAGTACACAAAATCATACTCGGAGGCTCTAAATAAAAACCTGCAAAAGCATCAGAGACCTCCAAAGTAGACACCCAAACAACCTGCACCTCCCGTCACAAACCAGACAACACATAAAACACAAAATCAGTGTGCCGCACAATCACAGCCCTTAAGGTGAAATAACATACCTAACACACAATTAATAGGTGACTCTATAATCAGGCACACTGACTGCCCACTCACTAGGCTGGACAAGCAGAAGGTTACTGTTAGCAGCCTGTCGAGAGCAAGAATCCGCCACATAACACAAGCACTCAGGTCACTCCAGAACAAGTACAAATATGACTCTGTCATTGTTCATGTTGGTGTGAATGACCTGAGACGTACCTCCCTTGACTACATGAAAAGAGACATGGAAGAGCTCTCTGATCATATAGTCCAGGCTAGTATGACTCTGACCCTGAGTAGCATCCTGCCCTCACCAAGAATGATGCCTCAGTATAAAGAAAAAATTATCAATTTCAACAACTGGCTAAGCGTCTGGTGGCATTCAAAGGGGATCCAATGTCTGTCAGCCTGGGGAGACATGCTCAACAAGCAGCATTGCTTCATAAGAGACGGCTTGCACCTGTCACCCCTAGGCTTTCGAATACTGGCCAAGGCTCTTGCTGCCCCCATAGTGCCTCTTTTAGGCAAGGCTCAAAAGTCAAACCCACCTCCGTAAACAGCACAATTAACAAAAAACTGAGGGTTATGCTACTCAATGCCAGGAGTTTAAATCTAAAAATGCACGCTCTCAAAGCACTCCTCTGTATGGAGAACATCGACATCTGTGCAGTAACTGAAACCTGGTTCAAGGCTCCAGAGAGTACCCCAGCACTACTGGGCTACAACTCATACCACACATTTTGGCCACAGAACACAGACCGAAACAGAAAAGGGGGGGGTGTATCCATATTTATCAAGGATACCTACACCTCCAGGTTAGTGGTGCAGCATGATACCTCTGAGATCATCCATGTGCAACTAACATTGGGCAAATCTGCAATGCAAACTATGGCCTGCTACAGATCACCTTCCATGACCCAGGATCACCACTCCATCTTTCTGGAGACACTGGAAAACATGAAGGTCCTACAGAGCACCCTGATATTGGGCGATTTCAATTATCCTACCATTAACTGGGAAAACTACTCGAGTACAAACTCCCAGGCCCAGCCCTTCCTGGAATTCATCAACTCAAATGCCCTGAATCAGCTGGTAAATGCCCCTACCAAAGGTGAAAACATATTGGACCTGGTCATCACCAACATGGGCGACAGGTGTTCCACACCGGAGGTCAACCCGTCACAGGTTAGATCAGACCATAAACTAATCACTCTGGATGTCCACACTCCTCCACCACCAACCCCAACTAATGAAACCACAGTAAAAAACTTTTCTAAAGCAAACTTCACCTTACTTAAGACAGAGGCAGTAAGGTTCACAGCCCCCATGTTAAAGGATACTGCTGCCAAGATGTGGAAACCTTTACAAATGCACTCTATGAGCACCTACAAGGATGCATGGATTGTGCCATCCCTAGCAAAACCAAGACTCACTCCTCTAAGAGAAGGAAACCAGTCTGGCGGATCCCTGCCATAAATAGGAAACTAGTTCAGAAAAAAAGCAAATCCCAAGAAAGAAAGACATCCCTGATCAGTATCAGTAAGAAACCAAGGTCCCTCATAAAATCATCCAAGGCTAACTTCGAAAGAAAACTAGCCAAGGATTCAACAGATAACCACAAAGTCTTCTTTAGCTATGTTAAGAATCTAAGTGGCAACTCACAGATAGGCACTGAACTAGTGCAAAATAGCACAAAATATACTGAACCTACTGATATTGCCAACATCCTGGCAGATAGATTCAGTGCACCCCCCCTCTCACCCCCAAAAGGGCCCACAACAATACTGGAAAAGTGTAGTGTCCCGGAAATCACAGACGCACAGGTTAGAACAGCCCTTTCAAAAGCCATAAATGCAGTGTCAATGGGGCCAGATGGTGTCCCAGGCTGCATCTTGCATGAACTACAGAACAAACTAATCCCCCACCTAAACACACTGTTCAACCTCAGCCTCTCCACAGGCTACGTGCCCATAGAATGGTGCACAACAACAGTTATTCCTCTCCACAAAGGAGGGGCCACAACTGACCCTGGTAACTATCGCCCCATAAGCCTGACTAGCCTGGTCTGCAAGGCTATGGAGCGCATCATCATGGAACTCATTAACAAAGACATTGGGAACCTCCAAACACTTGACCCGACCCAGTTCGGCTTTGTTAAGGGCAGATCATGCCTACTAAACCTAGTTGACTTCTTTGAGACAGTCACCAAGGCCATAGATGAGGGAAAGGTGGTTCACACAGCCTACCTTGACCTCGCTAAGGCTTTCAACACCATTCCCCACTCAGGTATTACAGAAAATACTCACCAGCCTGAACATAAACCCCTATGTCATGAGATGGGTTGCCAACTGGCTTACAGACAAAACTCACATGGTAAGAATAGCAGGCTCCAGTTCCGACTCTAAACCAGTCACAAGTGTTGTCCCACAAGGCACAGTCCTGGGACCTCTACTGTTCGGCATATACTTCTCAGAAGTACAGGCAAACACAGGAGGACTATGGCTAACCAAGATTGCCTATGACAGCAAACTGGGAGCCATAAATGACTCTGGCTGACATGGATATCCTCCAAAAGGGCCTTACTGAGACAGACACCCTGGTGTCAAAGTCATGGCCTCAAGCTAAATGACAAAAAAATACATAGTCATCCCATTTGGGAAAAACAAAACACCCATGAATTACCACATAGGTGGCAGCCCCCTTAATACAGAAGAGGTAATAAGAGATCTGGGGACCCAGGTAGATAGTAATCTCTCCTTTGACAATCATATTGCCAAAGTAGTTAGGAAATCCTTCTATGTGGCCCATCTAATTACTAAAGGGTTCACATTTAGAAATAAAGAGGTTATAGTGCCCCTCTACTCATCACTCATCAGACCCATCATAAAGTACAATGCCCCATTTGGGATGTACTTCACAAGACACTTCCAACAGCTGAAAAGACAACAAAAGTACCTCACCAAGAGGATTACTGGCCTCAAACATATGTCCTATGCAGCCCGACTGAAAAAACTCCAGCTGTTCTTAGTGGCATATCGCTTACTCCGAGGTGATCTCTGCCTGACTTACAAAGCCATGTCCAACTCAGAATTGATGGACACGCTCCACCTAAAGAAATCCAAGTCACTGCGAGCCACTCGCTCTAGTGAGCTAAACCTCACCACAGCAATAAATAGAACATGCTGGAGGGATAGATTCCTGTCACACAGACTCCCCATGCTTTGGAACAAAATTCCAAATTACATTAGGCAGAGCCCCTCACTAACACTCTACAAGAGAAACCTTGACAAGTGGATGGGTAACAGAAAATACACCCCTGGGATCACTTCATTGTCTCTGCTTGTCAGAGGATCAGTTACTTACTCAGTGGGGCGGCAAAAGCTGACACACTCTGGCTAGGCTTATAAATGCCCTTGGGCAGATAGCCAAGTACCTACCTACCTACTTTTCTGACAGATGCCATACCTTTACCATCAGGAGGACTTGGTCTGGACAGAAATGCATCACCAGCAGTATCCAGTTGAGTTTGTCATGGGTCCCTCTCTTCTTTGATTTATACTTTGCTGGTATGAAAGCTGATATCAATGTGCTGTGGATAACCAAGTTTGCTGATGATTGCAAGCTGGAGGCAGATATGAAATACCATTCTGTTACTCAAACTCTCTAGCAAGGACTACACCAAATAAATGCCTTGTAAATCATGGGCTTACCCTCGATCCCAAGAATAGCAGTACAGTTTCCTTTGGTAAATGGAGAGTTTCTTCCTACATAGAACATAGATAATTTTCCACTGAAATCTGATAGAGTCATACAAAGATAATAAAGTGTAGTAAGTTCTAGGAAGAGAGACTGGTGCACATTTCAGAACATCACTGAAGCAGAAAATTGTCAGTATAAATTAAACGAAATCACTAAGCAGTAGAGAGAATCAAGGTTTTGAGAACTAAAGTAATGTGATATCTATCTATATTTATGCTGATAAATGCTCAATTGTCAGGTAACTATCCTGCAAATTATGTATAGGTTATTGTTCAGTAAGACAAAAAAAGTCAGGTGAGAAGAAAAGCTTTAGTAAGTAAATAAGAATATGTATTTCTGATATTCAGAACATTTGCAGATTCTAGTATGATTTAGATGTAGTTTGAGGTTGGTCATTAGCCTAGTATACAGTTATACACTTATGGAATAAACTTGTGCTTTATACAAGTCCTGCTTCCAGCGTCTCCTTGAATTTATCATATTATATATGTATATATATATATATATATATATATATATATATATATGTGTGTGTGTGTGTGTGTGTGTGTGTGTGTGTGTGTGTGAATATATATATATCAATATATGTGTGTGTGTGTATATATATATATATATATATATGTGTGTGTGTGTGTGTGTGTGTGTGTGTGTGTGTGTGTGTGTGTGTGTGTGTGTGTGTGTGTGTGCATGCATATGGCTTTTATTTCCTGAAAAGCCAAAATGCCAATGACCACAAGTCCGAAACCAAAATCACAAAACACGGAATCACAAATCAGGTAATTATTCTCAGGGTAAGTGAGTACATACCCAAAACAACAGTAAATAACAGCATACCACCTAAAACCCACCTAAGTGGGGGGCTAGGCCCCCACCCCCCCCAACTTAATATACCAACGTTGGGATTGCAATGCAGTGGAGAAATGGCATAATCCCTCCATTGGACAAGTATTCACTTGCCCTGAGAATTCTTACGTGATTCGTGATTCCATGTTTCGTGATCTTCGTCTTAGTCTTGTGGTTATCGGTATTTTGTTTTTTCAGGAAATAAAAGTAGACCCATATATATATATATATATATATATATATATATATATATATATATATATGAATATAGATATCGATACACACACACACACACACACACACACACACACACACACACACACACACACACACACACACACACACACACACAGAAATATATGTACATATACAGATAGAGATATAGATGTACACACAAATACATATATTCAGTGCATACTTGCAGGGAAGTATGTCAACATGGGACTCAACATTTTTGACTCCTATTTAGTCAACCACTAAATGGATCAATGTTTTAAGTAGCATTTTCAACTCCACATTTAAGAATAAAAATATGTTATAACATATATAATTATATATTACAGTGTCTAATATAACTCATGGGAGGCACCCAAACGCCATCTTCACAAGGTGCACATGTTCAGATTGTTCAGGCCTCCTCAACTGTTTTCTACACAAAGGAGTATCACTTAATACTCTGAGATCTTCTCAGATTTGCCAGGTCCTCAGAGTATCACAGTTAGCAGTCAACCTTTGAAGGAATCTGATTTCTGCCACTTATATCTAAGGTCTCATCCTCACCGTAACAACACAAAGCTCATGACCAGTATTGAGAATAAGGAAAATTGTCTGCCTTGTAAGTCAAAGCTTTGTCACATGACTCAACTCTGCTTTCCAGCCACAATATGGTACAATACCTGTAGAACACAGTGTGTATTTGTCTTTAAGAAGCATAGAAAGTGATAAACATGGACATATAAATACTGGGCACGTGTTGTGTCTAGTGCCATTTTGAAAGTGTAGCCAGAGAGTAAGCATGTAAGAATGAACGTAGTTAATTTGCATATAACTCACCTAAGTTAAAGTTAATAGTTATAACCATAATGTGTTTGTACACAATAAAGCTGCTTGAAAAGAACCTACGAAGACTTGTCTATTATATCGAGACAAGATGAGCAACATGGTGTCAGAACCGGGATTCCAGAGATTGATATTTGGAGCCATGAGGTGCAGAGATAACAGTGAAGGTAAACTAAGAAACACAAGAGGAAAAAGAGCCAGGAAGCAACCAATGGTAATGAAAACTTGTACAAACAGTTTACTTTATAAAAGAGATAAAACTGAGCTTTACAAGGGCGCAAACCATATTATTAAACAAGCGAGAGGCACAAAAGGGTTATTAATTAGGCAAAATGTTTAAGATTAAGATGTTTAAAGCAAAAGGAGTATGTTTAAAGCAAAACAAGCATGTTTAAAGCAAAATGAGCATGTTTAAAGCAAAACAAACAGGTTTATAGCAAAACAAGTATATGTAAAGCAAAACAAATGTGTTTAAAGCAAAACAGCATTTTAGATTAAAATAAGCACAAGAAAAGTACAATGGGCATGAAAAGAGATTAAACAGACAAAATTAATATAACAAGGATAGAAAAAGGGCACATTAAGCATAAATAAAGCAAGGCAACTCGTTTTTCGTAAAGTGTTGTGTTTTGGAATAACTACTACTTCATATTGTATCAAGGGCATAACTAGAGTTATTTGAAGTATCTCAAAGTGTGTAAAAGTGGTCACAGTGAGCACTTATTACTGTGCATGTATTCCAAAGAGTTTTAATTGTGTACAAAGTGCAACTATTTCATAAAGTGCAGTCAAATACAGCCATTTCAAAAAGTTTCTTGTGCTGGGTGTGTCTATTCACAAAGTGCCACCATTACAGAATGTTTCTTGCACTGAAAAGAACTATCTAGCAAAGTGTCGCTATTTTGGGGAGGTTTTAGTGTGTCGTGTACTGTCTATTCGCAAAGTGCAGTTACTTTGAAATGTTTCTTACTATAAGCTTCTTCTGCCCAATTCATTCACACAATTCAGTTATTTGAAATGTTTCTAAAAATGATGATAAATGACTTTTGCTGTACGACAATTTTGAGAGTGTTAAAGTGCCCGAGAAACTTATTTTGCAGAAGTCAATCATTCAGAGGCTCATTGTGCCATTGGGCAAAGTTACAAATGCTGGCATAAATTTCTGGCATATTTGTAAAAAACCTTCACTGGTATGTGTTAATATGGCAGACAAATTTCAAAAGCCCTCAACACTTGTATTTGATCAGAATACTGCAGAGAATTGGAGAATATTTGAGCAAGAGTATGATATTTTTATACAAGCAGTTTATTCTGACAAAGATGTACACACCAGGGCATTCATTTTGCTAAACCTAGCAGGGTCAGAGGCCATTGAAAGAGAGTGTTCATTTGTGTATGCACCAGCAGTATATGAGAGAGAAGGTGAAAATCATCATATTATTGTACAGGCAAGGGAAGACCATGAGTGTTTGAAGTGCAAATTGAGGGTAATGTATAATCCCCAGATGAATAATATATTTGAGAGGCATTTGTTTTACAGAAGAGATCAGAAACCAGAGGAAACTTTTGCAGCTTATATTACTGACCTGAAAAACAAGGCTAAAACGTCTCAGTTTGGTGACTTAAAAGATGAGTTGATAAAGGACAGGCTTGTGCATAGTATTAATAGTGCTGCTGTGAGAAAGATTTTGCTTCATGACAGTGATTTAATGTTGAGTAAAGCCATTAAGATTTGTCAAATCCATGAAGTTACAGAAAGACACACAAGTATGCATGCAAATGACAAGAGCGTGATTTCAACTGGCTCCAGAGCAAATGTAGACAGCATACAACATGTGGCAAAGAGAAGCACGCCTAAGCACATGGCAGCCACAGCCCCTGCTGGTTTGCCAGGAAAACCACGTAGTTTTCCAGCAAGTTCTAAGAAAGTAGCATGCTCTGTACAGTACAAGGATGAATTGGCAAAATGCTCTTTGCAGTACAAGCATGAGTCAGCAAAACCCAAATCTAGCTTTATTGTTAACTGTTGCAGTTGTGTTGCAAATCATGAGTCTAAAAGAGAAAAATGCTTAGCATTTGGTCAGCAATGGCACAAGTCTAAAAAATGGAACCATTTTCAAAGGTTTTGCAAATCAAGTAAACCACACAGTTACAAGGAGAGGTCACTCAAAAAAGCAAACTGATCAAGTAGAATTGCAGCATTCTATTATCTATGTAGATGGTGTATCAGTAATTGGTGAAATGGTCGAAGCAGTGAATTTATTGGCAAGAAACGAAGTGTTTTGTACTGTCAAGATCAATGATAAATCCACCACACTGAAAGTAGACACTGGTTCAAAGTGTAATGTTATATCATCAGGCACATTTGCTAAAGTGAGAACTAATGAGCAACTCAGTGTGGCTAGTAGTGTAAAACTTGTTGCTTATGGAGGTGAAGAAATTCAAACCAAAGGCTCCGTAGTACTTTCATGTTATTTAGCCAGGAACTGTTACAACTTGTTATTCTATGTAGTTTGAAGACCTGTGCAGTCATTATTGGGTCTCAAAGACAGTTTCAGAGTGAATCTGCTTTCTTTTACCAATGAAGTTCATTATATAAGTGCACATCCTAGTTCCAATTTTTCTGAAGCCATTCTCTCAGAATATGCCAATGTTTTCAATGACAAGTTGGGCAAATTTCCAGTTGTGTATTCTATGAAGTTAGACCCAAAGGTCAGTCCAGTAGTCTGACCAGCAAAAAAAGTTCCAATAGCTATGCAAGATAAAGACAAAGCTCAGTTGAATAAAATGGTGCAGCAAGGTGTGAGTTGTCCAGTTACAGAACCAACTGAATGGGTGTCGTCAATGGTATTAGCCCACAAGAAAGGCTCACATGAAATCAGAATATGTACTGACCCAAGAGATTTGAACAAAGCATTAAAGAGACCACATCATCCAATGCATACAGTCGAAGAGGTCGCAGCCCTAATACCAAATGCCACTGTTTTTTCTGTCTTAGATGCAAAAAGTTAATTTCTGGTAAGTGATGCTTGATCGCAAATTCGAATTACTGACCATTTTGGCACCCCATTTGGCAGATATAGATTCCTAAGGATGCCATTTGCAATAAATTCTGCAAGTGAAGTCTTCCAGCATGCAATGGAGCAAATTTTTTCAGGTTAAACTTGTGCCATAATAATAGATGATTTATTAGTTGGAGGCAATGGTGAAGCAGAGCATGACAGAAACCTTAAAAGAATTCTAGACAGAGCACATGAAGTAAACTTAAAGCTCAAACCTCTAAAGTGCAAATTCAGGCTACCAGAAATAACATATGTAGGTCATTTGTTTACCAGCACTGGCTTAAGACCAGACCCGTCTAAGCAAGCAGACATTCTTGAGATGTCCACACCAGGTAATATTCAAGCTCTACAACATTTTCTAGGCATGGTCAAATATCTAGGCAAGTTCATACCAGACTTCAGTGAGTTGACAGCACCTTTAAGAGAGCTAACATGCAAAAATGTTACATGGTCTTGGTTGGAACAGCACCAGAAGGCATTTGAAGACCTTAAGCAGAAAATTGCCACCTCACCTACATTAAGATACTATGATGTCAATAAACTAGTCACTCTTTCCTGTGATGCTTTAAAATTTGGTCTTGTCGCAGTTATTCTTCAGGAAGGCAGACCAGTAACATATGCATCTAGAACACTTACCCAAAATGAGATGCTGTATGCTCAAATTGAGAGAGAACTTTTGGCAACAGTATTTGCATGTTCAAAGTTTCATGATTATATCTATGGTTGAGCTATTCAAATTGAAACTGACCACCGACCTTTAGTTACCATTTTAAAGAAGCCTATGCACTCTACTCCAGCAAGAGTACAAAGAATGATGCTCAAATTGCAAAAGTGCAACTTCAAAATGGTCTATACAAAAGGCAAACTTCTTTATCTGGCTGATACCTTATCCAGATTGCCAGGAAATACAACAGAACAGCTTCACACAGAGAATTTTGACTTTGGTGTAATGGCAGTGTGTAATTTTTCTACCATGAGACTTGATGAGCTGAGATATCATACAAAGACTGATCCAATTTTGCAAAAGCTCAACCACTATATTAATGTTGGATGGCTGTCAAAGTAATCTAGTGTACCACCTGAACTGCAAACTTATTTTCCTTACAGAGATGAGATGTTGATGGAAGATGGCCCTAAAATTGTTATTCCTGCTTCCTTACAGCATGAATATATCCAGATTTTGCATCTTGATCACCCAGGTTCCAACTCTACCAAAAGAAGGGCGAGAGAACTAGTATTTTGATCTTCACTAGTGAAAGACATTCATAAAGTACTTTCTTCTTGTTCAGTATATAATAGTACCAAACACATTTACAAAGAGAACCACTTCAGCTAAGTTAAGTTCCTGAACTACTTTGGTCAACAGTTGCCACTGACATATTTGAGTAGAACAATCTGCATTATTTAGTACTGGTAGACTCTTATTCGAACTGGTTTGAGATTGACTATCTAATCTAACATCCACTACTGTTATTACCAAGTTGAAGTGCCATTTCTCAGCCCATGGTAGTCCACACAAAGTTATTTCTGACAATGGAACTCAATTTACCAGTCAGTTGTTTCAGAAATTTACAAGAGAATGGGACTTTGTACATGTTACTAATAGTCCTGAGTATCCTCAGTCAAATGGTCTAGTTGAACATGCAGTGCAGAGTGCAAAGCAATTACTTGAAAGGTCAAAGTGTGACAATACTGATATCTTCTTGAATCTACTTCATTTCAGAAACATACCCCATGATGATATACTTGGCTCGTCTGCTCAGAGACTTCTATCCAGGCAAACCAGAACAACATTGCCTATTAGTTCCAGTTTATTGAGACCTAAAGCTAAAAACAACAGAACCATCAGATCCCAATTGTTCAAGAAGCATTCTATCCAGAAGTCCAGTTATAACAAATCGAGCAGATTTCTTTGTCCATTGAAAGAAGGAGAGACAGTGAGGATACAAACAGCGAAAGGTTTCGACCGGATTGGACAGATAACAGGTGTTTGTACCAAGCAAAGGTCCCACCTTGTAGATTCCGAGGGTGTGGAGTACAGGAGAAATCACAGGCACCTCCTTCCTGCACCAGAATTGTTACCTCAGTGTATAGACTGTAAGTTTCAGAATCACTCAGACATCGTTTTTGTTCCAGAACATGTTGTACAATCTGATTCCAGTCCTAAGAGTATTCCTAATACTCCAAAGGTTAAACACTCTAAAGAAATGAGTCCAATTGCTAAGCCTGAATCCTAGTTTTACATCAATGATTTGGTTGCATGTCTAGATCCGGTGTGAGATACACTGCGACTTGGACATAACTGTATATATGTACATAGTTTTATATAATGCATGACAAAAGCTGTCTGTACCACTTGCATGTTAATTGCTATCCTCTTTATCTTATTTTCTTACTTTTTCCAAAAGGGGAAGGATGTAGAGCACAGTGTGTATGTGTTATTAAGAATCATAACAAGCAATGAAGTGCATGTATAAATAATGGGCACGTGTTGTACCTAGTGCCATTTTGAAAGTGCAGCCAGAGAGTAAGCATGTGAGAATAAACATAGTTATAGTTTGTATATAAGTTACCTAAGTTGAAGTTAATAGCTATAACTGTAATATGTTTGTACATCGTGAAACTGCTTGAACAGAACTGACAAAGACTGTATTATATCGAGACAAGACGAGCGACAATACCTACACTACCACCTGTTGCAGTTTCCCAATCCCCTGTACCTTAACTTGTCCACAGATACTTAAATTTCTTCTGCTAAGTAGCTGTTTACCCTTCACCTTGAGATCAAGCTATGTTTTTCCACTGGAGAACCATGACCTCTGATTAGAGGTGATGATTTTTATCTCACTCTCTGCAGCATATCACTCCAATGTATAATGAAAATCACAGTCACTCGAGAGCAATAGAAAAACATCTGCAAGCAAAGATTCAGCCCTAATGTGCCTAAGCTGGACACACTCTAGACATTTGTGGTATCTTGTTATCCTGTTTACGAAAAGTACAAACAAGAGTGGAGACAAGGCAGACCCTTTTGTAGGGTCCTACCCACATCTTCAAGTTATTCACCTAGTTGACTCAGCTCTCATTCTTCAAATACAGAGACTGAATGTTATGCAGACATAGCTCTGGGACATCGTATAGTTGTAGCACTTCCCCCAAGACATTCCAGGGTGCAAAGTTATATGTTAACAATGTTTGTGAATTCCCATGGCCTCTACAATATCTATGAAAAATGACTAGTTAAACCACTGTTCCAGGGCTATACTGTTCTTCCTGAATCAGAGACCTCACTAGCATACAGCCTCCTTTTTAGCACATTGGTATATACTTCTCCAGGGAACCTGATAACTGATCCACTATGTTCTGGAAAACGCCTTTCTAGCCCCATTTGTACAAGGTTATCACCGATTCAGGTTGCCAGTCCAGAGGTACAGTCCCACAACATGAAAAAGGCATGTTAACCATGACACCCCGATTGTGCCTATTTTCTTCATTATTTCAAAGTGGATCACGTCCACTCCCACAGCTTTGCTTCAAAGGAACTGTTTAATTCACATCAGTGACCTGATCTACTGAAGTAGATCCAGTCTGACCATGTGATTCTGACATTGCCTTCTCAGTGGCGACTTTATCCACCAAGTAGAAGCGTTCTTCAGAGTCTTCCTTCCACTTTTCAACAATGATCATAGTTGAGATCAGCATTTCTCCATTCCTGCTGAGAACAGTCCGGGCAACATCCTGCTTCAGTCTCCTGATTCAATAGATGCTTTGCTAGAACTTCTTAGCTGCCTTCCAAAAGTCATTTTTCATAGTCTCAAACTCCTCCCACCCCAGGATCTTTCTTTTGGTGGCTATCACAGCTGCTGTTTTCCTAGCTTGTCAATACTTAGCAGTCAAGTCAGTGAATCTCACCTACTTGCATTGTATGGAATGCTTCTTTCTTTACCCTGATAGCTTTCCTCATCACTGGTGTCCACCATCAACTCCAAGGGTTACTGTCATGACAAATTTTGGCTAAAGTTTCCTGCTACTGCCTCAGTTATTAAGGTCTTGAACATTTTCCATTCAGAGTCCACATCCTAAACATTCCCCAAGTATATGGGGGCATATTTTGATAATACAGGAATTTTGCAGCAATGGAGAAAGGCATACTGGTGCAGCAGAGAGATGGAGTGAAACAGCATAATGGGCAGAGGGGCAAACTGACATCAGAAATGTTACCAAGAGCATGGTGGATGAGAAAAGCACGCTTTGTGAATTGGTCATGTATGTATGTAGGCATTGCTTCAGTTAAGACCAGAGCAGAATTCATGAAAAGAACCAGTTGACAGCAAGATATAGGCAGTTGGATTGTTGTTACTTCTACAATCAGAAGAGCTTTGAACTTATATTAGTTTTTTCGTGGCTGTTGTGTTCAGGCCTGTCAATTAATATAACCCATATAATTAGTTTGTTCCATACATGTTTTTTATAAAGTGTTTACTCTTTGGTCCAAGGTTGCTAGACTTTGTAGTTTTCTAAATAAGCTGGGTGGGGTAGCATTCCCCAGGTGGAAGTGCGAATGTGTTTACCTTCCTGTAAAATAACTTGTTTTAGTATTCTTGTCCTAAATTCAATATAACTCTAGTTCAGATAGTTAATTTTGGTGAATGGAAATTTGGCAATATGCAGTTCAGCATTACACTTTGAATACTCACACTAATGTGTCACAAGTGTTTCTTTAAGGTAGACAACCATCCCTCATTTACTTGCTTGCCTCACTCCCTCCTTCCACCTTCTTGCTTTCATCCTCTTGGTAAGGCCAGGGCTTGAAAGCTATGTGCAATTTTGTATGACAGAGAGAGGAAAAGATGGCAAACAGGTAGACAGTGTGCAGAAGAGAAGAGCCACTAAGAGGGATGAGGAGGAGGAGTGCATACTAGCAGTATGAAGAATCCAACTCTCGGATTTACACTATTCCTACCCACCAGTGTGTTAATTGTCATAGCTCTTGACCACCAAGGTTTTCATTCTGAGATGCCTCCAAAGAATAAGTAGAAATATTTATTAGGAAGAAACAAATTGTTGTCTTTATGACAGAGCAGAAAGGCAGAGGCCATCTGCTTGTTTCAGCAAGTGTGTTTTTTATACTTCACTAAAAGAAGAGGTGGTAAATATTCCACAGAGGTACAATTAAATCTTTCATGTTGGGACAGAAGAAACACTGCACTAAAAGAAGAGGTGTTAAAAGTTCCACAGAGGTTAATAGGTATGTTTACAGAACAGGAGTGCTGCAGTTGAAAGCGTAGGTTTTATACATGGCTTGTCTAAAGGACATCTAGTACAGAGCTAAGCTGTTGTCTGTATTTGTACTCGTTTCATGAAGTGCAGCAAAGTACAATCCATTTTTACTGAATTCCTGGAAGAAAGCTCAAAAAAAGTATCAAAAACACATCACACTGTCATTACACAAACTGCCTACTGTATATGATAGACAAATATTGGCAATAGACTTACTCATAATGCATTTTTAGAAGCACAGTGGTGAATAGTCAAAGATACAGCCTTCAGGTAGTAAAAACAGAACTATGTTCATAGGTTCATAGGTTCATAGGTTTATACTAGGCTATCTGCCCTAAGGCATTTATAAGCCTAGCCCAAATTTTTATTGGCTTCACTTATATATATAATAAAAAATACTGTTATTTGTTTGTTGTCTCTGTCCAGCAGTGACACAGATATGATTATGATTCATGATCTCCCATCCGATCTCCAATCCACAGGTCTTTTGAACAGAGTCAATGAGGTGCTCTGCCCACCATTGTGCAACATGAGTTTTTACTCACAACGATAGCAGTGGGAGTCTCCGAGTGATAATATCCTCCATCCAGCCGGTTTAAGAGAGGTAAATGCTAGGTATGCTATCGCTTGCTCTAGTGGTTTGGGGTGGAGCATGTTTTTTTGAATTCCAGATTGGACATGGCCGCTTGTATGTCGAGCTTACATATGCGACATGTCACCTCTGAGCACGACTGAATGGAGTTTCTTCAATCTGGCAGCATATGACAGATTTTTGGAGTCCCTTATCCCTTTGGGTGAGGAACTTTTTTTGTCCTCCAATTTGAATGTCCCAGGTTGCTGCAGATGTCCCCGGGGCATTTGTTGTACAGGCATTGTACTGTAAGTGAAGTCTGATACTTTCGGCCTCACTAGTGAAGAGTAGATCCCTTCTTTCATGATCAGGAGGGGCCATAGAAGGTCTTTCTAACCACTTTAGCAATGTGAGTGTCAAAAAGGCCGCACTGTCAGCCTAGGTCCCCAGGTCTTGATAACCCCTCTGTCCTGCTTGGTCCCAGCCACCTATATGGTAGAGTAGGGTTGCCTTTCCTTGTCGAAGCATGGGTACCCTTTTTTTAGCGTTTAACTTCAGCCTCTGCTACCAACTTTCTGTCGTTTGAGTCCCAGGCCAGCTATCTGTTTCCGTGGCCCACTTTCTGAAGGTCGCCCAGTTTGCGATATGGGTCCACAACTTTGTCCAATAAAGTCCTCCAGTTGACCCTGTACTTAAGATCCTCCCATGCTAAACAATACCTCAAGGGAGTAGATGTGGGACACCACTTGTTGGCAGAGCGGGTCTGACACAAGCTGGCGCAACTGTGACCTGTGTGTGGTGGTTTCTGCAGTTTGCAACAGTTCTACACCCATCTTGGGACATATGGGTTTGATTTAAGCTTTTTGGAATTTTCTATGGGTTAGTGGGGTAGCTCTCAAGGGATCCTTCTACCTTGACAGGTGGGCTGTCCCCTGCCTTGGCTCATCAACTGCCAAGGTAGGCTGTATGGACTGGAGCCAAACATCAAGCAGTCTTGGTGAAGCCAAAGTGACCCAAACTGGGTGACTCAAAGTATGTCTGCAAGTTGCCTATAACTCTTTGTTTTGTAATGTCTTACCGGAGTTGCTATAAGCTTGTTTATGAGGTAGTTAAGCTTCCTCGGCATTGATTTGCGGCGCAGACTTATTGTTAAGCTTGTGGAGCCGGATACGTGTAGCACAGCCGGGGACACCATCGCGGGACCACAGTTGCGTCTGCGATACAACTGCCTTTTGTTATCCTGTGGTAAGAGGGAGATTTCGGGTGTAGGACACCGGGGGTTTTAGCCGGGTCTCTCCTGCTGTGTTTGGGGGTTCAGGGGAGGCAGCTTTCACCCATGCATGCTGTGTTGGGCGGGAGGGTAGGTTATCATTTCTTTTGTTCTCTTACAGGGAGTTGACACTGGCCTGTCTGCTAGTACCTGTGAATCTCTATGATAGTCTGTGATTTCAGTGATGTTGTATTAATTCTATGCATTCAATGTCTTGAAAAAGTTTCCTTTTTTGTATTTTTTTGGACTAAAATTGGCCTTATATACCCTGGCCGAAGTTGTGTTAATAACATATAGCTTTTTTAGCCTTAGTTGTATTTTTTTGACATGGCTAGTCTTGGTTTTATTTGGGATTGCCTGATCCATGCAGTCCTGGAGTGTTCCAGAAGGCATTTGTAAAGGGCTTCCAGCAGGGGGTTGTGTTTTCCTCTGGGGCAGGGAAGGGCCTTGAAGGATACCACACAGTCTGAGTAGTGTGTTAGAAGAAGTTCTTCACTATCTATTTTTTTTTGTTTTGGGGGGGGGGGGAGGGATATGGAGTGAGATTAGTTTAAGATCAGGACCAGATCAGGATATACTTCCGATGTGGAGCATTTTGTCCCCAGGTTTGTCCCCATGTTTGTGTATATTTTTTTCTCCTCTCGTTCCCTCAGTATAGCTGTTCCATGGCATTTGAATTTATTTACTCCAGGAACCGTTGAACGAGTAAAGTTTTTAAGTAAGTAAGTAATTTCCCTTAGTCTATATTTGAGTAGTTGTGGATGTCATTATTTGGATACATTTCTACCCTGGCCCTTTGGCGTGGTTCCTTGTGGGGTTCCTGTGGGGAGGAGGGTTGGGTGGGGTGGCCTGTAGCATGCTACAATTTGATGTGCAGTTTTGTGGTTTTTTTTGCTGATTTTCTAGGGTGGTAGGTTTAGAATTTGAGCCTTGCCTAAAAGGACGGAATCCCAGGGGTGACAGGTGCAAGCTGTCCCTATGCGAAGCGTGTTTTTCAGCAGCCATCATCAAGCAGACAGACACTGGATGATCCCCTTTGAATGACAACAGACATTAAGCCAATTGTTAAAGCTGATCATCTTGTCTGTATATTGTGGCATCATTCTTGGTGAAGGAAGGAAGGGTGAAGGGGGGGGTTAGGTTGCTACCCAATCTAGAGCTCCTGTGTCTCTTTCATGTCTCTTTCTTGTCTCAGTTCATGTATGTCTCAACTCGCTCACACTAATGACACACATTTGTACGGTGGAGTGGTAGCATTATGTGAGGCTGGTTTGGTGTGTGTGTGGTTGCCTTCTCTCCCTCCTGTCTGGTCTTTCCCAGTCCTGAGTTGAGAGCCTATGAGGCAGTTATAACATTGCCTCAAGATTTCCAGATTCACCACCAGCTGGACCGGAGAGGAGATTGACAACTGGACATGGGAAATCCTTAATTGAAAACAAGGGCCAGTGGGAGTGAGGGGTGTGCTTTTTTTTTTTTTAGTGCAGACTTATATAATTGCTTGAGTGAGCAAGTTAGGGCCGAGTAACTTGAGTGCAATGTGTTAAAAAAAACTGAAAACAACAAAGTATAACTTCAAGTGAAACAAGGAAATAAGTACAGTAAGCAATGCAGATATCACTAGTGATCCACAGAAGCGACAGTCTAATATAACAGGAGCCATGTTTGTTATTTAACAGACAAATGATCAGCACCTATATAAGCTATCATTAATTTGCAGTTGCCATCTTTTTGGATGTAAGATGGATGCTGTGGTATCCTGTGAATTTTTCATTTCCCCAGAGATTTTGTGACCTCAGAGTGGGGTGAAACAGCTCCTCATGCTGATGATGTGAGGGGCAGGTTAATCCCACTCCCGAATCCCCACAAAAATGCCTTTCTTTCTCTCTTTTTTTACTTTGAATGTTGTTCTCATTTTAACAAGTTAATTATTTTGTGATTGCAGTTTTGAGGGTCAGTCACAAAGGAGTCAAAAGTATTGTGAAGGACCCAAGGTTATATCTAATTCATAAACAACAATAACAAAAATTGCCATGTTTGGGACTGTATGAGTATCAATGAATTAAAGTTATCTGTATATTTACCGTGTTCAGGTTTCAGCAGAAATTAAAAATGTTAGATGAGACTACAGTTCCACTATGTTAAATGAAAATATACGAAATCTGAACTTAATTATTTGTACATTTCTGCACAAAAGTCACTTCTCTGAGTGCAAACATAGCTCTCAACTGTACAGATTTTTGCAGAATTTCAAGATTTTTGGTTCATATTTTTGGCCTGTTCCTCATAAAATTTGTGTTTTTTCTGGCAAATCACTGGGATGATCTGAGGATTGGAATCACTAAATAATGACATACATTTGAGTTTCAGACTTCACATCCTTCAGAAAATATATGTTAAAATAAACACTGTTTCTCTAGTAACTTTCTAAGTTTATAAGAACAATATTTAAAATATCTCCCTATTTTTGGGCCTTTGTCCCCCCATTTTGTTGGGCTTTCTCCAGATTTCTTGCACTAAGGGGTTGAGAGGTATGAGTGCAAACAAGGTCTAAATATATGTATTTGTGGAAAATGTGAATTTCTACATCCACACTAATGTTAAAAATAAGCATTTTTGCAAGTGGTCAAGATCCCACTGCATCTACATCCCCATTGCTGAGGGGTCCTACCTCCACTCCCACCTTACCTATGTATTGTCACTCTGAGGCTGTTCCAGTTAGGATAAAGAACAATCATTCTTAGAACATTAAAAGAATCATTATTTTTTCTCTGCTACTTTTGACCTCAGAATCTATCCTTCATACTTGGAGCCTTTCTATAACACTAAAATAAGTAATGAGCAAACATAAGTCACGTAAACAAACCTCTCACCGGTACAGACTTCCACAGAATCTGCAGATTTTTGCACCATACTTTTAGTGCATTTCTCATAAAATGTGTGGTTTTCTGGCAAATCATTAAGGATTGAAGTCACTAAATAATGACATACATTTGAGTTTCAAATGTCATATTCTTCAGAAAATGCATGGTGATACAAAACCTGTTATTCTATCAACTTTCTGAGTTTTTGGGAGTAATATTTAAAATCTATCCCTTATTTTTTGGACCTTTGTCCCCCATTATTTTTGGCTTTGTCCAGATTTCCTTTGCTTAGAAGTTGAGAAACATGCATATAACTATGCTTGGGCAAGTGTAAAATAAGCAAATAAAGCTCAAGAGAGTCAAGGTAAACCTTATCAGAAACAAAGGGAGCAAAGAAACAAGGAAACCAAGAACTGAAACAAATGAAGTAGGAAACAAAGGTGCTACAGAGAGTAGGTAGTTAGATAGGAGTGCTATTGAATAAGAGCATAAAGCATATGTAGAGACTACAGACAAGCAGTGAAGTTAGATGAGATCAATGGATATCAGAGTTACAGATCCAGGGCTAGGAGATGGTCTTTGCACGCACACCTTAATGCTTGTCTGAGGAGTATCTGATGAAGACCGAATATGAGACTGTTCTATTGTTTAGTGTAAACTACAGAGAGCAAAACGTCTCCAAATAAGTTATAGTATGAGCAAGAGTTGAACTTGTTAATCAAAGATAACAGACAAGGCCTTAATACATTATCATGGAGTGGAGGCTGGGCACTTAATTGGGAAATTTAAGAAGGATATTAGACTAACAATGACATTTCTGATTTTTTTCCTGTGCCCTAACGTTAGACATATTTTTCTGATGATTACCCTAGGAGTCACACAGATCAGTGAGCATTTAGTTGGTGACTCGATAGGAAGTCAAGGTCATTTTTTTTTTTAAGAAATGTGTAGTGGAAATTATCATAGGATAATGTATAAACATCTATTGCATAAGATCTGTGGAATGTTATGAACTACAGGAAGGGGCATCATATACTAAGAGGCAATCATGGC
Source organism: Protopterus annectens (assembly GCF_019279795.1). Lineage (NCBI taxonomy): Eukaryota > Metazoa > Chordata > Ceratodontiformes > Protopteridae > Protopterus > Protopterus annectens. Next base: position 806,543,785 of record NC_056734.1, read on the forward strand.
CTATTTGCATTATTAATCTTCCACTGCCAGTGGTCTCTCTCTCTCTCTCTCTGCCTTCTCAGTAATGAATCCAACTATCACGCATTGTCAAAGATCTAATGTGATCCATAAGTTAGGCATCAGGTCATACCCCTGAGTATATGAATACAAAGCCTCTTTCTAGAAATTAGCATTCGGAAGTATCAAGTTTCAGGCACTTTTTTTCTTTGAGAAATTGGCAGCTGCAAAATAATACAGCTTTGGTTTTATTCAAATAAGTAACCATGTAACATAACTAAATCCAGTTTCAGAAAGTGATTTTCTTAAAGTGGTTGTCAAGGTGAGAGGTGCATAAAACTCAGACATATAAAATCAGAACAGGGGCACCCATAGATATATATGTTGGGAGGTCAGAGATATCCTGTGTAAAAATGTTTATGATTAGCAGAGGTCCTTATGAATTTCAACTCTGTCTGAATTGAGAACTTACTTTTTAACATAGACGATGAACATTTCTAATGTTTCTTCTTTACAAAACACACATACACACAAACACAGATGTGAGCACACACGTATATATGCACACACACACACACACACACACACACACACACACACACACACACACACACACTCCAAACACAAAAAAGTGCATTTCTGTTCATGGAAGCTAAACATGCACTGCAAGCTGTGAGTCACCCCTACAACCATACCCAGAACTTCTGGCTATAAATGTTAACTATTAAATGAAGCTGACAAGTATATTCAGCACCAACCGTAAATCATACTGCTATAAATACATATTATATTTGTTTATTTAGCGTCTAGAGGAACTGACACTACAAAAATAAAAGGTACTTATGTATTAGCGCAACCAGATTTTCGCGGTTGCGGTAATATGAATGCTGGCATGAAAACGACTGTGGTAATTAGTGCCACTTGTTATTTTACATCTTTACTTACAACAAATAGGTTTAGCTTACATTCAGGAAGATAAAACAAAGTGTGAAAGTCTTCTTCCTGTTTTGCGTGCTTTACACACGCACGGTTTAATTTCCTGGGCTACTGTGTATGTTACTGTCGAAAGGAGTGCTTTTCTCTTATCAAGGTGGAATGCTGAAAAGAAAAACACAGGGAGACCGGGAGAAATGCTTTTTGGTAGACTATTTATAAAAGATTTACTTTACAAACAGACTTGAAAGGAGGAAAACTTTTTCTTTTTTTTTTAAGAATAGAAGCTTGCAATAACAGTAAATTATTTGCCAAACTGATGATATTGCATTATGCTGACATGTAGGGTAGTTTGGTATGTGAGAAGTTGACAGTGGTGCTTTGGCTACTTGTAATTGTGATAGTGCTATCCTCGGACAAACGGAGATTGTATTTCAATGATTATGGCTAAAAAAGATGTGGATTTCTCATTCACTGTTGTACTGTTTCTGTGTGTGTGGAGAGAAAGTTGTCAGCAATTGTAGTCGCATCTTCCTGAATGTAAGCCAAACTTATCTGTTGTAAGTAAAGATGTAACGTAACAAGGTACGTTAATTCCCATATTCGTTTTCAGGACAGCATGCAGTTAAACATTACTTTTTTCATGTTTAATCGATAAACCTGACTCAAAAAAAATTCAGTGTGAAAGAAAACAGTTAATGTGATATTTTCAAGTCAGTATTGGTAAAATGTACACATCTGGAAGCAACCAGTATTATAACGAAAATCTGGTTGCGATAATACGTAAGTACCAAATAAAAAGTATCTGTGAAATTGTACCCAGAAACAGAAATGTAATGCAGCCAGTCAGCATTAGTGGCCAGCTTTCAGTTATGATACAGAATAAAATGTAAATGCTTTAAGCATGCTATATGCTACTGTGGTAGCATTTGACAAATGGTCCCAGCTCTACCCTGTCAGAATAGAGTACTTGGGAGCAGTCCATGGTAGAAAGGAGCTGAATTAAGTTATCTAAAGCAGTGTGCATGTGCAAAGAGCTATTTTTATCAGTATTATAATCAGACATACCAGACAAAGTGTTTATTCATTGCAATAAGTGGTTGTCTGTGTGTGAAAGTAATGGAATTCTTTTTATAATCCCCAAATTCTGCAGATGTTTACATCACTTGATCTAAGTTAAAGATATGGGTTGTATGAGACAATATTTGTAAAACAAGCTGAAATTCTTCAGTCTAGGTAGAATTTATTTCCATTAACTGAGGGATAACTAACCAAAAAGTGATTACTCCCGAGAAAGAGGGACAATATGTATGATGAAATACTTAACAGAAAAAATGCATTTTTATTTATTCCTGCTTGTTAACAAGATAGCCCAAATGAGCAAATAGCCCCTTTTCAGAAGAGTCCAATGGAGAAAAGCTCTGCAATAGAATACACATCGTGAGATAATTAGAAATGAGAGTTAAAAATAGAAGTAAACGTGTACTACATACATATATATAAGAATATAAGTAATAGATCAATTACATTCAAAATATCATTCATATTTAGTAGAACACAGCACTATTTATGCTGTTTAAAAATTAAGTTATGAGTCAGGCATTCTAATAGCAGCCCAAGGTTACCCACTGCAGCATAAGCAGGTCCAGGTAGTAATTAGATAACTTTTTGTCTTTTCTAAGAGTTTTGTGTTGGTTTCAGCTGCAAGCTGTGCGGAAATTGAGTTCCACTATTTGGTTACTTGTACTGCATATAGTGAATCACTGTAGTGATTTATTTTATGGTGAACACTTCCTTGCCCCTCCCCCCATTGATCATCAGCTCCCGCTGTAGTCAGTCAACCCATTTGTTCTCTAGCAGTGGGGCAACAGTAGGCCAGGAGGGACCATCTTTCAAACACACATCAAGAGTGATTCAAGGATTTCTTCCCTGAGTTCCCCTATTCCAACTGCACACACATGCAGTGTGCAATGGGATTTCAGCAGATGGTGTTCCTCATTTCTGCAAGGAGTATTCCCTCTCCCCATGGAGTGGTAAGTGGGCCACACTTCCTTCCTGTACAGACAGGGATCCATCTGCTGCACCCTGGAGTCTAGCTGCAGTGAGTCACATAACTTGGCATATGCTTTTGTTGAATAGATCAAAGGTTACGGAAAATATTAGGCACATTCTGAATCACAGTATCACAGTACTGATGAAGGAGACATTTATTGCTGTCTAACAAATAATTTTAAAACTAGGAGTAGGTTTATGGACTTTGTTTAATTGCACTATGCTTTGTCCCTCTGCTGAGATCCTCATACTGACATTTTTGTTTGGTTTGCACCATGCAGTATATTGTGTGTCTTGCAAAATGAGCATAGCATTTCTAAACAGAGGTACAGTCAAGTTATGTGCTGTTGTAATAGTATGATCTGTTGATGTGTCATCCTGTCAATGGAGAGATGTGTGATGCAAGCTGGAAAGTTGTTAACTAAAGTCAGATGTTCAACAACCTTGTTAAGCAGTATTTACAAGGTGGAAATTGTTAACCTGCATTACCTTTGCATGTACTACAGGTTAATGAAAACCTCCCAGGTAGTCAGTAGATATAAATAAACTTTACAACAGAAAGAAGAAAATGCTTAAATTACCTTGTAAGGCTAAAACTCCTCAGCACAATGAGAATAAAAAACACCTCACCAAGAAACCGAAGGTAGCTTTATTAAGACTTCACCTCACTAAAGCGATCTCTGTTGTCAAACATTACTAGAATTGTCTTTATCTCTTTTGTTTTAACATTACCCATAAATGTACTATTTCTCTGTTTTTGTTTTAGCATTACCCTAAATGTACTATTTCTCTGCTATGTGTTTTTGTTTTAGCATTACCCTAAATGTACTATTTCTCTGCTATGTGTTTTTGTTTTAGCATTACCCTAAATGTACTACTTCTCTATTACAAATTTTTGTTGTATCATCATCATCAAACCCTTTTTCCCCATTTTCTACAAGGGGCCAGAGTGTTGTGTCACTTATTGCCATCTTTCCCCATTAAATGCAACACTCCTACCTTCTTTGACACTCATGCCTGACTGTCACAGGTCTTCTCTCACACCATCCTTTTACTGGATGCCCTCGTTTCCTCTTACCTTCTTCCTGTCTGTCCCAAATCTTCTTCACCAGATTGTCTTCTGCTTTCCTGCACATGTGCCTGAACCACTGTAATCAGTTCTCTTTGATCTTCTCTGCAATTGGAGCTACTTTGGCTTCTGCTGTTATGTCCTCATTTCTTCATCTGTCCCACAGTGTTCATCCTACCACCATTCTCAGGCATTTCATTTTCATCTTCTCTAGCTTCCTCATCTGCTCTGCCTTTACCACCCAGGTTTCTGTGTCATACAGTAGTACTGATCATACCACTGTTTTTTACACCTTACTTTTCAGTTTCTTTGGCATTCTTCTGTTATACACTACCCCTGACACTCTGTGCCAGTTGGCTACAGGTCCTCTAATTCGAGCTTTGACCTCCTCATTCAGACTTCCCTTTTCCTCAACCACCCCTCCCAAATACTTGAAGCTGTTAAACTATTCCACTCTTTTCCCTTCTATTTCAATTTTCAGTTTCTTCTGATTTCCCCTATTTTCTGCCATTACAACTGTCTTATCTGGATTTATTTTCATTCCATATGAATTCAGTTTTGCATTCCATTCCTCTATCCTTTGCTGAAGTTCTTTCTCAGAGTCTGCCTGTAATGCCACATCATCTGCATACAGCAACTTTATTAACCTGTTCCCTCCGACCTGTTTACTAATATAGTCCACCACCAGTATGAACAGCAATAGACTCAGAGCTGAACCCTGATGCACACCCACTCCCACTCTGAATCCCTCTGTAAGATCAAACACTGTTTGCACTTGAGTCATTGGGTCCTTGTACATAGCTGGCACTAATTTGTCAATATTTCTGGACTTCAGACCCCCTCTGGACTGCCCAAATCAGCTTTCTTGGAATCTTAGAAAATTAGGAGTGGATATCTCCAAAACTAAGAAACAAACTTGAAAAACGTGGAAGCAGCAGAAGTTCAAACAACAACTAATCTGCAGTTATAGTGACAAAAACCACTGGACAATTTAAAGCTGAGCACTTTCGTTCTTTTATTTGCAACAAACAGAACTTCTTCAGAACTTTAAATGCATTGGGAAAAACTTTCCTTAAATGTGACACAATCAATTAATTAATTAAAGCGATACATATACTTCTAAAGTAAATAACACATTAAAATGCATTTATACCTTTAACTGTTTTGAAACAAATTTTTTGTTATGCCCACTGAAATAAATTTCTAAAACTTTTAAACTTTTAATGACATTTGATGTTGACACACTCATTTATACTTGGTAATCTGTCTGCTTGTAAGGAAACTTGCCAGTTGAGTTCCTTTATCTCAAGGTAATTCTTAAAATTACCACTCAAGGGGATTGGATTTACATAGTAGACCACAAAAAATAAAACTTTCCTAAAATCACTACAAGCGATGGAATGCTTAGCCAAGGCATTTGTGGCAGTTTTATTCTTGATGGCTAAAAGATGCTCTGAAATATGTTTACTTAACTTCTGAATGGTCTTAGCTATGTAAAAACAGTTACAAGAGCCACATGCGGCAAGATAAACCACATAGGTGGAATTTCAGGTAAACCTTCCTTTAGGCCAACTTTGTAAACCAATATTTTTCAAAATAACATTCAAACCTTCATTAATAAGCCTGCAAACCCAGTGCAACGAAACACCCTCGCTTAACAAAAACATGACTATTGAATGGCCCATATTCAAAGCATTTCTTTAAATCAAAATGTTTTTATAAAAATTTTGGTGTATTACCTAAAACGTCATTAAGATCTTTATTACCAGAGACTATCTTCCAGTTCTCATTAAGAATTCTATGAATATCTGATGCATCAGAAGAAATGGACAAGGGAAGCCTTACAGAAAAATTATCATTATTACCACTCGAATGTTCACCAAAAGGCATTCCACTCACTAAAATTGGTGGATATTTAGAATTTCTCAAACATATGTACTTTGGTATTTTGGTACTTTGGTCGAGCTGGTTTTGGAAAATAACTTTTATGTTTTTAATCAAGATTATTACAAACACAAAAGGGGATGGGTACCAGAATGGCACAATTAACCAAACAAAATGAAACGTCAGATTTTTCAGAAACTTTCTGTTGTATGCTAGTAAGAAAAAGTGCCTGCTCAGTGTCAACAGCATCTGCTATCAATGTAGTTGTAAGTCAATAGGATTATCTCCAGCTTTTGCTATTATTTGTAAATAAGATTACTCTGTAATATTTTAACTTTTTTCTCTTTTGTGTACTTTTTTTCATATTTACATAAGGAGCTTTTCTCCCCGGGCCTCCACTGAAAAGGGGTTTGCCTTTGCTGACCCAGTCAGACTATCTCAGTAAAGAAATGTAAATAAATAATTAAACAAACAAACAAATAAATAAATAAATAACTTTATTGCTAGGTGTCATTACTGCCCTTTGCAATTTTGCTCTTTAGGTCACTTCTGCTACCTGAAGATCTCCTGATGTTATGACTATGCAGTTAACACCAGCCCCTACATTGTAATGTAGCTATGTTTTGCACACATTTTCTTCATTCTAGTTTGCTTTTTTTTTAGTTTGCTTCATTACCTTTGATGAAACTGTTGTAAGCAGCTGTTTATCAGGATTACCACCTGGCACATGGTTTTTCTATGTTATAGCCACCTGCACACTTACCTACAGTGTAACTTTCTTTTCCTTGCCTAAGAATATTCTTTAACTGATTTCTATACATTAAAATGACCTACTAATACATATACAAATAAATATAGAACAACAATCATGATTCTTATAGAATCAGGTCTTATTACAGTGTTTTTAAATCTGGGTCTATATTATAAGCTGGACCACTTAGCTTGTCGAATGCCAAAACGTCGACAGCTAAATGGTGAAAGCTTAAAATGAATGGCCACTTATGCAAATTCTTTCATCAGGAAAGAATTTGCTTGGCCATTATCGGGAATTTGCCCTTTCCCCAATGTAGAGCAATCTCAGAGTTTGTGTATTTAGTTGGGGGTGGGAGGGTGAATCCCCCCACTTTGTTAGGGTTTGGAAGTTTATTTTAATTTGTGACGGCCAAGTGAATTTTGTCCCCCGATGAAAAAATTAAAGTAAGTGGCCGTTCGCGATTTTAAACTTTTGCCATTTAGCTGTTGACGTTTTGGCGTTCAACAAGCTAAGCGATCGAGATTCTAATATAGACCCTCAAATTTGACAGATGTGTTATATGTAGATGTCTGATATCTTAGATTTACATGCTTTATTTTTTTAGCGGATGATCCAAATTTGCTGAGCTACAAGAAGGGAGATCTCTTAATCCTGATAAAAGACTCAGACCTGACACCTAACCGGGGCTGGATCACCTGCCAGAATGAAAGAACTGGGAAAAAAGGAGATGTTCCAAGCAATGCAGTCTATATTATTCCTACCCTAGACAGACCGTCCAATGAAGTTCTGGTAAGGAAACTCATTCTCAGTTCATTGCAGTACACTGTTACAGGTGTCCTGCAACAGATTCATGCTTTGTAATCTTTTCCTTCAGACTCTGTGACAATAAACAGTATTTTTATAATTGTTACTTTTGAAAATCAGTGCTCTTGTTTTATTTCAAGGCTACTCTGCAGAAGTTGATATTACATTCCCAGCTCATCCAGGAATCTGAAAAGTAATAATTACAATAGCCAAGATATCTCCTTGCTGAAAAATTATTTTTAGAAAATGGAACCCAGGGGAATTGTTTTCATTTTTCCTGGAAATTGATATTATAGTTGGATTTCATACTGGATGCAATCACTAATTATTTTCATTACAGTCCACTGTATATATGTGAAAAATGTTATTTGTGGAAAGCAGGAGCTTTTAGGGGAGCTATCTGAGAAGAGGCCAAAGCTACACAACCCAAAATCTGCTACCATTGTAAGTGCTACTGAGCCTAGAGAAGATTGCATCAGTAGCAACACCACTGCAGAGTCATTGTTCTGTCCATAGTAGGATGGGCAAATGCACCATTACTGCCCCTGCCTTGCCATAATGATGGTAGATTATGCAGCATCTAAACACTGGAATTACTACCTCAGCAGGTTGCAGCTAGGATCGCTGTGCAGGATACACCAGTTTCTGAGATAAGAAAGTCAGAAAACATCACTGTCAGGCTTTGTTATCATATGGGGGCCAAGCAACAGCATTATACAAGTTTTAAGTGCTCATCCAGAATTCCTGCAAAGACTCAAACACTAGATGTTTATGTAACATAATCTGTCAAAGCATCTTTACACAAACTGTACTACCTAGGGTTGTTATGCAGCATCACTTCACAAGTTTAAGTCAGACAGCATCCCTGCACAGACTATCCCACATGGGTACAGCATCACTGCACAAGTGTACTACTACATGAGTAGGTCACATAGCATCCTTGCACAGACTGTCCCACATGAGTTGTCATACAGCATCACTGCACAAGTTTAGGTCACAGAGCATCCCTGCACAGACTGTCCTACATGGGTTGTCATACAGCACCAATGCGCAAGTGTACTGCTACGTAAGTAGGTCACACAGCATCCTTGCACAGACTATCCCAAGTGGTCTGTCATGCAGTATCACCGGACAAACTACATCAGCTAGACAAGCCAAACAGTATCACTCAGACTGTACCCCCCAGGGATGCTGTGCAGTATCATTGCATTTATTGTCCAAGCATATGACACAAACTCAAGAACAGTACTATCCAGGGGAATAATGCAGAAGCACTCAGACTGTACCATCCAGGGGTGTCATACAGTATCACATGGATGAATCACATAACATTAGTCACAGAATGTACCACCTTGACTTATCAAAGTATGACTACACATACTGTATCACCCAATGGTGTTGTATCGTATTACCTAGATGAGTCATATAGCATCACTCAGACAGGGATGGTTTTAGACAAGATGAGGCTCAGGGCAATGGTTGATAATGTGGACCCCCCTTTAACACCTCTCTCAGAATCTTCATATACAGCTAGAGTTCTGGGGACCACCTGTCCTCCAGGAGCTAGATGTTCTGTGTTTGTACCTTATTTTTGAAAGATTATTTTTATCTGTTAGGTAGCAGAGTTATGTATTTGCCGATCGATATTGTATAAGTTCATAGATAAATTGGTGATTTTTCCCATATACACATGTATACTGACACTACTCTTGACTAGTTAAGTCTATCGCAAGATGTACAGACATAAACACTCACATTGCATGCTTACCTATAAGCAAATAAAACCAATTTACCTATCACATATATTTGGTTTGTTGAAGAAAAACTTAAACAGGGAGGGCATGCAGATGAAGCCAGAATCAAGAATACGGAAACTAGTGCTATGAGATGGCAATACTACTCACTGAACTACCATTATAATGATTCACTACTTTCACACATCCAGCACAAACCACCAAATATAGCCACATACTGTGCACAATGCTGATGTTTGATGGAAAGGACATATGGCCAACATGTTGCTCTTGTATTCATTAAAAAACACCCTAACACACACACACACACACACACACACACACACACACACACACACACACACACACACACACACACACACAAGCTATAGTAATTATTTTACATCAATTTTAGCACATACAATGCATTGTGCAACACTGACCCTGCCAAGACAGATCAGTGATTGTTCAATTCTAATTAAATACAAACAGGGGTAAGTCATTTGTCCAAAGAAAGCCTCTATATTAATCTACATTTGACTGTGTATACCTCAGATGTCTGACTGTGGTTTAAAAATAGCCATGTATTGTTTTAATCCCCCCTTGAATGTTCAGATGCAAATGTTTGAAAAAATGTGTGAACATGATATAAGATGCAGTTTGTCAAAACCAAGTGAAAAGAAAATCTTTCATTTATCTAAAACTGAGAAGTTAATGTTAAATGACATGTGTAATGATTCTTCTATTAGAGTCTTGAAACCAGACAAGGGGGGGGGGGGTTGGCTATAATGAACAACATTCAATACATAAGTAAATGAAATGTATGTTGGGTGAAGAAGTTTATACTGAAAGTTCTTTAAGTGAAATTAATGAGGCATACAACCTTATAGACAGCTGCCTTTGTGACATTTTGATGCAAGGACAATTGGCCAAAAGTGACTATGGATATATGTATAATGATAAACCGGTGGTGGCAGGGATAATTGGTATCCTAAAATTACATAAAAATGTAGATCCTCCTTTTAGGCATGTTGTAGATGTCACCAGGTCTAAAACTTATTTTGTAGCGAGATAGGTGGACTACTTGGTCAAGAGTAGTGTTAACAGACTAGGTCAAATTTGTAAAGATTCCTGGCATTTTTAGGTTTAATAAATGAACTAGAGTTTGATGAAAATGTCAGTTTTGTTACCGTTGATGTAAATAATTTGTATTCAATAAAACCACATATGCTGGTGTTGCAATGGTTTGAAGAGATCTAGCCTGTGCTCTGTCTTTTCTTATTCACACATCTAAATAAATGACACTTTCAGTTTGAAGTGAATAACTAAACGTTATTTAATTTATCAGTAGTGTCTTTCCACAGAATAAAAATGTCATCAAAAAACCATATATATCCTAACTAGGAGTTACTAAACTCACATTTAAAAAATAATTTTCCTCCCAGTAGGCCATGATCAATTTTGCAAAAGCTGTGGTGCAGCCAGCACCCATTGCTACTCCCGTAGCTTGTCTAAAATATTGCTTGTCAAAATATATGAAGTTGATAGCAGAAATGGACATAGATAAAATATGTGTGGCAGTAACCCTGATGGAGTTGGTATTAAAAAACAACTTCATATATTTTGACAAGCAATATTTTAGACAAGCTATGGGAGTAGCAATGGGTGCTGGCTGCACCCCAGGTTTTGCAAAATTGATCATGGTCTACTGGGAGGAAATTTATTTTTTAAACGTGAGTTTAGTAACTCCTGGTTAGGATATATATGTTTTTTTGATGACATTTTTATTCTGTGTAAAGACAGTACTGATAAATTAAGTAAATTTTTGGAATTCATCAACAATACTGTGGAATTTTTTAAGTTTAGTTATTCAATTCAAACTGAACGTGTCAATTATTTAGATGTGTGAATAAGAAAAGACAGAGCACAGGCCAGATCTGTTTCTACTATATACAGAAAATCTACTTTTTCTAACAATTACATCCACTTTCATAGTTGGCATCCTACATATCACAAAAATACTGTAGTAAAAGGGCAGCAGTAAGGTTGGCAAGAATGACGTCGGGTTTAGATACCTTTCTCATAGAGTGTGAGGTATTGTTGGGTATGTTTTCTAGTAGAGGTTATCCCCAAAATTTTTTAACAAAAATTAGGGATGAAGTAGTGTTTAAGAGAACGCATGGTATTTATTGTCCTATATTGAGTGCAAACAGTAATATAATATGGATGAAAACAACACTATAACTTTAAAGGTTAATCATACTAAAGCATTTATTTTAACATTCAGCTTGGATAGTAAAGCCATAGGTGATTTTTGATAAAGAACTAGGAGATCTTTCAAGTTGATAATACAAGAAAGAATAAAGTAGGTAATAACCCCATGTTGGTTTATAAGAAAGATATGTCATTCAAAACATTATTGGAGAGTTCTAGGAAAAATCAACCAGTTAGTAACAGACATACCTCTCAACCTCTTAGAGCAAAAAATCTGGACACCAAAAATATGAGGCAAAAATCTGGACAGTTGAGAGGTATGGTAACAGGCCCCTAGGAATGTTTAATTGTGACAATTGCACAAAATGGAAAAACATTCTGTTAGCTAGTAATGTCATTATTAGAAATAAGGAATATTTTGTCACAGAGCATTATTGTTGTTGTGAGTCAAAAAATGTGGTGTATGGAGCTTTGTGTTCTAAGTGTCCTACTTTTTATATAGGGAAAACCCAGAGGATGCTTAAGAATTGAATTTATGAACACTTGCAAGATATACAGAAATCGAAGACCACACATGCCCTTTTCAGACATGCAAGAAATAAGGACTACAATTCTGCTTTTGTAGTTATAGAGCAACTAACAAAATATAAAAGCTTTTTTTAAATAGAAGAGCATCTTAATAAATGTGAATTAAAATGGCAAATTTTAATTAATGCAATGTGTTTTCCAGGTTTGAAAAATTCAATGCTATTAATTTTGCTTTAAATTTGAAATACTACAATGCTACATACTAAAGCCATAGGTGATTGTTTGATAAAGAACTGGGAGATCTTTCAAGTTGATAATACAGTTCTTAAGAAAGTAGGTAATAAGCCCATGTTGGTTTATAAGAAAGATACATCATTCAAAACATTATTGGAGAGTTCTAGGAAAAATAAACCAGTTATTAACAGACCCCTAAGAATGTTTAATTGTGGCCATTGCACACAATGGAAAAACATTCTGTTAGTTAGTAATGTCATTATTAGAAATAAGGAATATTTTGTCACAGGACATTATCATTGTGAGTCAAAAAATGTAGTGTCTAGAGCTTTGTGTTCTAAGTGTCCTGCTTTTTATATAGGGAAAACCCAGAGGATGCTTAAGAATTGAATTTATGAACACTTGCAAGATATACAAAACTCGAAGACCACAAATGCCCTTTTCAGACATATACAAGAAAATAAGGACCACAGTTTTGCTTCTGTAGTTATAGAGCAACTAACAAAATATAAAATTTTTTTAGTAGAAGAACATCTTAATAAATGTGAATTAAAATGGCAACTTTTAGTTAATGCACTGTGTTTTCCAGGTTTGAACAATTCAGTGGCTATTAATTCTGTTTTAAATTTGAAATACTATGACACTACATAATCATTGTTATTTCTATATTTATTCTTGTATATGGTTTTAATTTGCAATCAGTTTTAATTGGTAGATTGGGTCTAACATTGTATCATGTGATTTTAATTATGTATAAAAGAAGTTTCATTAATAACAGATTCACTTCTGAGAAGTTCTATGTGATGTATGGAACGAAAGCGCTAAACTTGTTCTAATAAATTTTATGTTTGGAATACTGTTGCCTCCTTCTTCATGCCACAGAATTTATCAATTAAAGGATTTGTTTACCGTGAGACCCTCAGACTATCACTGTAGATACTCACCACCCTTTGACATATCACATAATGTCATCTTGCAGGCTCTGTCACGTCTGGATGGTTCATGTAGGGTCCCTATACATGTCCTGTCTGCATTCTAGGGTACAACCTACAGCAATGCACAATTTTTTCATTTAGGAGTTCACACAGTATCAGTAGTTAATTCTCGGAGTAGGTGCACAGCATTAATATTGGGCAACCTTTGGGAGATCTGCAGCATTCATATACAGTTTCTGACCTCTTCTGTACATCAGTACCCATGCGTAGGACCTTCTCCTTCAGTGATCATGATCCCTGCATAGGCCCCTCCTTTTCTAATGTATTATGTATTATACAGTACCCTGCACAAGTCCTGCCTCTTTTATTTCATCACATAACATCAAGGTCATGGCCTGCTCCCTTTATTGTATCATGCAGTAACCTGTACTACACCTGTATGTTAGAGCATTATACAGTATCTCTGTACAGAATCTGCTCACTTCAGATCACAGTTCCCTATCCCTGATATTCCTTGTCAACTCTAAATGTATCATACAGCATAGGCCTTGTTACCCTTGGGGAGTACGGCTTCTTCATACAAGCTCTGTCACACTTGGAAGATCATGTGTCATACCTACACAGGCTCCTTCATCATTTGTTTGGGTCATATTGTATCAGTACGTAGATTATCCTATCCCTGTTAATTACAAAGAAACACAGGTTTAGTAGATTCAGATGCATTTAACTGAGAAGTGTCTATCTGCAGGAATGTATGCTCTAACCAATTTGCTTCTGTTTGCGGGACAGACCTTGTTGCTGATGTCACCAGATCAGCGGAAGACTGCAATGCAGAGCATTCGCCAGGAAGCTGAGGAGCAGGAAGTGAAAATCAAAGCATATTCTCTGGAGGAGTTTTCATATGACCATTTCAGGTAGAAATATGTCATAGCAAAACTGCTTATGTTATACTGACTGAATTTATAGTTTGATAATGTGCAGCTCTGTACCCACTGATTATGCTGTTTAGCTTTCCAAAAATTGTTCCAACATTCTGCACAGGACAGACTCATTTCATCTGATTCCCTCATGCTATGCCTAATTTCTGTATTATGCTATCTGAATTAATTGTATACACTCACTGCTGCTCATTATTTTCCACTTAGACCAGCTTACAATAACATTTCTGTTGAGACTTCTATAAAATCACGTTATATCTTTGGGACTTTATAGCTGTAATGTAACCACAGTGCCAAAACACACATTTACACTGGGATAAAGATAACAGGAATGCTTACTGTTATCATAAACTGTGATGTGCCCTTGGTCAACTGCAAGGTGTCGGCATTAGGAGATGAAAAGCACTGGACCATAACATATGCACCTCTAGGAATGACAGTACATACAGAAGGTGAAAATCCCCTTTGTAAGAAAGAAGACCTAAACATGAGCTATTTAATTGTGGACAAGGAAGTGGAAGTAAATCTGGAGGCTTTAGAGTAGACAATTAACTAAACAATGATACAGTCACTATTTTTACAGGTAAGAGAACTACACCACTTTAAAGGAAAGCTCCACCCTAGAACTAAAAAAAATGTTTTTTTTTCACTCCATCTTTGTTTCTTGACCAATTTTAATACCTCAAAATCACTCTAAGTGCTTTATTTTTAATTTTAGCCTATTTCCATCAACATTGTTACCAATGGGGCTTGATGTATCAATGTGATCTTGTACTCCCTCAAGCCTTTCTCTTTCCCATAATACTTTGTATGACTCACACCAAACATAACGTAGTAACTTTGAATTCCCATGCCATTGACATATAATGGGATTTGGGAGGGTCACTGTTATTTTCTTTACATTCTGTAAAAGGACTACTACTTTTTGTCTTAGTCACCCTCATTTACATTTGGCTTAGACCTTGTTTAACAATATACTTATAAGTTATCCAGCCACAGCCAGAAAAGTAACTAAATTGCAGGCGTTTGTTCAGGGGTTTATTTTGTAGTCTGAAGAACTGATTCTGCAAGGCTGCCTCAGTGCAGTGACAATTTTAACACCTGTAGTAGTGTGGGGGGAGGGGACTCTCATTTCCTCTTGAACTACAAAAGAAAACACTGAACAAAGACCTGAAATGTATTTACTTTTCTGGCTGTAGCTGGATAACTTCTAAGTAGTGTAAATCAAGGTCTGAGCCAAACATAAATGAGGGTAATTAGATACAGAAAAGAAGCAGTCCTTTTACAGAAGATAAAGGATGCCATACCTTTGCTTATGAGTTGGGTGACATAGAAGGATTTTCTTACTATCTTGGCTATGGCTTCGAAGGCCACTTATACAGTAGGGGCAGCAATCTGAAAAGCCTCCAAGTATAAAAGCACAACAGGAATAAGGTGAGTGGGTACAGAACAAATTCAGAAGAGATAAAAAGAGGGCCTACTCAGAACACCTAGGCCCAGCACAGAAATCAAAAAGTACTGCAGACTATAAAATGGGTTAAATTAATAGCTTTAACTTCAGATAAAGAGCAAACACAACAGAAAAATATATTTGAATGGTAAGATAAGTGCAATATTTCAAATGTAGTTTAAATGTACTAGCCTGGATGTAGAATGTAATCCAAATGCTTTGTTTTTAAGCTTTGCCAGTCCCGAGACTAAGATAACTCACTGCTTGTGTAATATTAAATACCAGCGGGGCTCATAAATTACCACAAGCTGTAATTACAACTCACACAACTGGCCAAAGCTGTTTTTTTATTTTAAGTTTGAAAAGTAACTACAACACAGAACTAGATGAGAAATGCTAATAATCTACTTATGAGCTCATAAAAATAACAATGGATACTTTTTGAAAAGTGAGTAAAACACAGAATAGATGAGCAATGTTGATAATCCACTTAAGACCTCAGAGAAATAACAAACAATACTGTAAAACCCAAGTCAATTTATATCTTTAGTTTCAGGTTCATAAAAGAGCTAATAAAATGTAATAAAATGAGACCTACTCAGAACAAAATTGCAAACACACCAAAGGTGAATGAACGCCAGGAATACAGGATACTGTGCTGGAAACACTTAATTTATTGACATAAAATAGGTTATAGGTCTTTTGATACATATTTTCCGCATATTCATATTGTTTAAAATAAAGTTTGTCCCACTGTGTAAACATTAAATCATCCTTAATCTGTTTATCCAATCTGTCTATCTCATTAAGCAACGTACTAATTTTTGAATCATTACATTCCACAATAAATCTGATAAACTTCCTACCAAACTCATCAAACATATCGTTGCAAATCTTGATATTCTGTGCATTCATTTCAATCCCCAATGGTTCCTTAAAGAACCGCAGCCCCATGGGTACAATCCCACTTTCCAAACATTTGTGCAAATATAAATTTTCAACCTGAAGGTTTTTAACCTTTGTTAAATTGTTACCAAAAGTAAAATTAACTTTTTCAAGGATGGGTGATTCCCTCCTTCACCAACAGAATAAAAATTTGAAACCGCTTGTGGAATGTCCTTGAAATCAAGCGGCATATCCATAAATTTATCTAAACAATAATCTTGTCTTTTCAAGCGATCCACTTGAGTAGATGCAGCAACTTCATTGAAATTACAGTACCTTTCTTAGGTGCCTGAATGGCGCCTTTCCTTTGTCCTCCCACCATAAGTGCGAACCGGTGGAAGGCGTTTAGGTTTGGCACCTGATATGAGACAACGGTCGCCTTCTGTGTTGTCTAAAAAACTTGGGAAAAAGGGGTAACAGCCCTGGGGTTATTTGAAATTTGAAAAAAAGGAAAAAAACAGGGGCCCAGTAAGGTTTTCAAAAAACTTAATTTTTTCAAAAAATGGTTTGGTTTTTTCTATTCCCTTTTCCCAATTTTTAAAATTAAATTTTCCCAGGAAAAATAAAACAACTTTTAAAAAAAATGTAAAACCAAAACAACAAAAATTGAAAAAACACAAAAATTTAATAAAACCCCAAATAAAACTTGGGGAAAAATTAATTTTTGAATTTAAAATGGTTTAAAGGGGTTTTTAAAATTTTTTTATATTTTTAAAAAAGTTTTTCCTTTTTTAAAAAAATAAATTTAACTTTTTAATTTTCTTCCTTAAAAAGATAAAATTTTTAAATTTAAATTCCAAAAAAGGGGAAAAAACCAAAATTTTTTTAAAAATAAGGTTTTTTCGGCATTTCATTTAATCCCCAATTTTTTTAAAAAACCCAGGGTAAAAAAATTTTCCTTTTTTCAAAATAAAAACCGAAGACCTTTTTTTTGACCAAAAAGAAAATTTCCAAGGTTTGGGGGATTTTTAAAACAAAAAAAAGCCCCTTTTTTTTAAAAACAAATTTTTCCTTTTTCTAAAAAAAACCCTTTTTTTTGCCCTTAGGGAAAAATTTATCGTTTTTTTTCAAATCGTTTTTAATAGAGGGGAAAGCGGTTTTTAAGTAAAAAGCAAAACCCCTCGGGTTTAGGTTTGGGGGAAACCCCTTTTTTATTTGGAAATAAATGTGAATTAAAATGGCAACTTTTAGTTAATGCACTGTGTTTTCCAGGTTTGAACAATTCAGTGGCTATTAATTCTGTTTTAAATTTGAAATACTATGACACTACATAATCATTGTTATTTCTATATTTATTCTTGTATATGGTTTTAATTTGCAATCAGTTTTAATTGGTAGATTGGGTCTAACATTGTATCATGTGATTTTAATTATGTATAAAAGAAGTTTCATTAATAACAGATTCACTTCTGAGAAGTTCTATGTGATGTATGGAACGAAAGCGCTAAACTTGTTCTAATAAATTTTATGTTTGGAATACTGTTGCCTCCTTCTTCATGCCACAGAATTTATCAATTAAAGTTTGTTTACCGTGAGACCCTCAGACTATCACTGTAGATACTCACCACCCTTTGACATATCACATAATGTCATCTTGCAGGCTCTGTCACGTCTGGATGGTTCATGTAGGGTCCCTATACATGTCCTGTCTGCATTCTAGGGTACAACATACAGCAATGCACAATTTTTTCATTTAGGAGTTCACACAGTATCAGTAGTTAATTCTCGGAGTAGTTGCACAGCATTAATATTGGGCAACCTTTGGGAGATCTGCAGCATTCATATACAGTTTCTGACCTCTTCTGTACATCAGTACCCATGCGTAGGACCTTCTCCTTCAGTGATCATGATCCCTGCATAGGCCCCTCCGTTTCTAATGTATTATGTATTATACAGTACCCTGCACAAGTCCTGCCTCTTTTATTTCATCACATAACATCAAGGTCATGGCCTGCTCCCTTTATTGTATCATGCAGTAACCTGTACTACACCTGTATGTTAGAGCATTATACAGTATCTCTGTACAGAATCTGCTCACTTCAGATCACAGTTCCCTATCCCTGATATTCCTTGTCAACTCTAAATGTATCATACAGCATAGGCCTTGTTACCCTTGGAGTCTGACTTCTTCATACAAGCTCTGTCACACTTGGAAGATCATGTGTCATACCTACACAGGCTCCTTCATCATTTGTTTGGGTCATATTGTATCAGTACGTAGATTATCCTATCCTGTTAATTACAAAGAAACACAGGTTTAGTAGATTCAGATGCATTTAACTGAGAAGTGTCTATCTGCAGGAATGTATGCTCTAACCAATTTGCTTCTGTTTGCGGGACAGACCTTGTTGCTGATGTCACCAGATCAGCGGAAGACTGCAATGCAGAGCATTCGCCAGGAAGCTGAGGAGCAGGAAGTGAAAATCAAAGCATATTCTCTGGAGGAGTTTTCATATGACCATTTCAGGTAGAAATATGTCATAGCAAAACTGCTTATGTTATACTGACTGAATTTATAGTTTGATAATGTGCAGCTCTGTACCCACTGATTATGCTGTTTAGCTTTCCAAAAATTGTTCCAACATTCTGCACAGGACAGACTCATTTCATCTGATTCCCTCATGCTATGCCTAATTTCTGTATTATGCTATCTGAATTAATTGTATACACTCCTGCTGCTCATTATTTTCCACTTAGACCAGCTTACAATAACATTTCTGTTGAGACTTCTATAAAAT
Source organism: Protopterus annectens (assembly GCF_019279795.1). Taxonomy (NCBI): domain Eukaryota; kingdom Metazoa; phylum Chordata; order Ceratodontiformes; family Protopteridae; genus Protopterus; species Protopterus annectens. The sequence continues at coordinate 806,562,993 of NC_056734.1, forward strand.
CACGTTATATCTTTGAGACTTTATAGCTGTAATGTAACCACAGTGCCAAAACACACATTTACACTGGGATAAAGATAACAGGAATGCTTACTGTTATCATAAACTGTGATGTGCCCTTGGTCAACTGCAAGGTGTCGGCATTAGGAGATGAAAAGCACTGGACCATAACATATGCACCTCTAGGAATGACAGTACATACAGAAGGTGAAAATCCCCTTTGTAGAAAGAAGACCTAAACATGAGCTATTTAATTGTGGACAAGGAAGTGGAAGTAAATCTGGAGGCTTTAGAGTAGACAATTAACTAAACAATGATACAGTCACTATTTTTACAGGTAAGAGAACTACACCACTTTAAAGGAAAGCTCCACCCTAGAACTAAAAAAAATGGTTTTTTTTCACTCCATCTTTGTTTCTTGACCAATTTTAATACCTCAAAATCACTCTAAGTGCTTTATTTTTAATTTTAGCCTATTTCCATCAACATTGTTACCAATGGGGCTTGATGTATCAATGTGATCTTGTACTCCCTCAAGCCTTTCTCTTTCCCATAATACTTTGTATGACTCACACCAAACATAACGTAGTAACTTTGAATTCCCATGCCATTGACATATAATGGGATTTGGGAGGGTCACTGTTATTTTCTTTACATTCTGTAAAAGGACTACTACTTTTTGTCTTAGTCACCCTCATTTACATTTGGCTTAGACCTTGTTTAACAATATACTTATAAGTTATCCAGCCACAGCCAGAAAAGTAACTAAATTGCAGGCGTTTGTTCAGGGGGTTTATTTTGTAGTCTGAAGAACTGATTCTGCAAGGCTGCCTCAGTGCAGTGACAATTTTAACACCTGTAGTAGTGTGGGGGGAGAGGACTCTCATTTCCTCTTGAACTACAAAAGAAAACACTGAACAAAGACCTGAAATGTATTTACTTTTCTGGCTGTAGCTGGATAACTTCTAAGTAGTGTAAATCAAGGTCTGAGCCAAACATAAATGAGGGTAATTAGATACAGAAAAGAAGCAGTCCTTTTACAGAAGATAAAGGATGCCATACCTTTGCTTATGAGTTGGGTGACATAGAAGGATTTTCTTACTATCTTGGCTATGGCTTCGAAGGCCACTTATACAGTAGGGGCAGCAATCTGAAAAGCCTCCAAGTATAAAAGCACAACAGGAATAAGGTGAGTGGGTACAGAACAAATTCAGAAGAGATAAAAGAGGCCTACTCAGAACACCTAGGCCCAGCACAGAAATCAAAAAGTACTGCAGACTATAAAATGGGTTAAATTAATAGCTTTAACTTCAGATAAAGAGCAAACACAACAGAAAAATATATTTGAATGGTAAGATAAGTGCAATATTTCAAATGTAGTTTAAATGTACTAGCCTGGATGTAGAATGTAATCCAAATGCTTTGTTTTTAAGCTTTGCCAGTCCCGAGACTAAGATAACTCACTGCTTGTGTAATATTAAATACCAGCGGGGCTCATAAATTACCACAAGCTGTAATTACAACTCACACAACTGGCCAAAGCTGTTTTTTTATTTTAAGTTTGAAAAGTAACTACAACACAGAACTAGATGAGAAATGCTAATAATCTACTTATGAGCTCATAAAAATAACAATGGATACTTTTTGAAAAGTGAGTAAAACACAGAATAGATGAGCAATGTTGATAATCCACTTAAGACCTCAGAGAAATAACAAACAATACTGTAAAACCCAAGTCAATTTATATCTTTAGTTTCAGGTTCATAAAAGAGCTAATAAAATGTAATAAAATGAGACCTACTCAGAACACCTAGGCCCAGAACAGAAAGCAAAAAGTATGCAGACTAAAAAACCCTTAAATTAATAGTTTTACCTTTAGGTAAAGAGCAAACACAACACGCTAAACTGATTTAAATGGTAAGATAATTGCAATATTTTAAATGTAGTTTAAATATACTTTCTGGAAGCAGAATGCAGTCCAAATGCTTTGTTTTAAAGCTTCCAAGTTTCCAGCAGTCCTAAGACTAGGATGGGTTACTGTCTGAAAACTGAGCAAAGCACAAAATTAGATAAGCAATGCTAATAATACACTCAGCTCAGAGAAATAGCAATGGATAATGTAGAACCCAAATCAATTTATAGCTGTAGCATCAGACAGAGAGCTAGTAAAACTGCAATAAAAAGATTTATTATTAGTATAAGACAGAGTCAGTGATTTAAAAATAGCTTCTCAAAAGACACTGCATTCATTTCCTGTATCTTGCTTGAAAACATTATTTCCGCACTGATCCACCAGTTTCTCAGACCAAAAATGTATTTATAACACCATTCTTGTTGTTTGAGAACTGCCCTGCATTCATATTATGCATTTCAAGGAAGCATGGTGTATAGTGCATGGCCACTTGTAATACCGCTGCTCATCTCAACAGTGTCACAAAGTGGGTGACATCATGCGACATCAGTGCCTTGCAGGTATGAAATGGAGAACAATCTGCATAATAGCACATATTCACAATTTCAGTTACAGTTAGCATATCCATGTAAGTAATGGGGGGAGGACATAATTTGCTGGGGGTGCTTTAAAGCCTCATTAATATGTATATGTCTTCTGTGTCTGAGCTTGACTGATGTGCTTTGGAGCTCTCATCACAAGCCATCTCATCACCATTTGTGGTGTATTCAATGGACTGAGTGTCTTGCCGTAGCTAATGCTCTTTGGGGGCGGGGGAGGTGCATGACGTAAGGACTGTGAGACAGGAAGGATGTTGATTGTATTGTATGTTGGCTGGTCAATAAAGTTTGGAGTTGGTAGCAACAGCACACAGTTGTCCCGCGTCTTCTTTCTAAAGTAAAAGAACACGACATGGTGTCAGAAGTGCTGTGTGGCTGTGCCTGGGATTGCTGAACACTTGCTGAAGACCGTACGAGTGGCCTAGTGACATGGGGAGCGGACATGTCGGACGAAGAGAATGGTCGGCAGCCGCGAGCTAGAATTAACATGGCGGCTAGCGCTCCCAATGCTACGTTTAGTATTCAGCCGGAGCCCTTTGATTTCTCCAAACCTCATGAATGGACACGATGGATACGCCGTTTTGAACGGTTCCGTCAGGCCAGCAATTTGTCTTCAAACCCAGAAGGGAACCAGGTGAACACCCTGATATACTGCATGGGTGATGAGGCAGACGATGTCTTGAGAGGCCTCAAGCTAACCGATGCAGAGCATCAGGAGTATGCCAAAGTGAAAGACGGCTTCGAAAGATTTTTATTGTCAAGAAGAACATTGTTTCTGAGCGTGCGATTTAACATGCGAAAACAAGAACTGAATGAGACTGTTGATGCTTTTGTTACTGCACTGCATGCATTAGCTGAACACTGCAATTATGGGACGCTGCACGATGAGCTCATAAGAGATAGAATTGTTGTGGGCTTGGCTGACACCAGACTGTCCGGCGGATGCAGATGGAAAAAGAGCTGGACTTGGAGAGAGCTGTAAACATGGCCAGACAGTCAGAGGAGGTTAAGAAGCAGCAGACGGCCTTGAGGTGCGACAGTAGTGCCCTGCAGTATAACGTGAATGCTGTGCAGACACCACTTGACACCAAACGCCGGCTGGAGACCTCGAAAGGTTGGGGCAAGTCCTTGACACCGATTTTTCAGCGACAGATGCAAAAGAGTAAAGACGCTCCGATCTCGCAGTGTTACAGGTGTGGGGGCCCATTTCATCATAAACTCCTATGCCCGGCGACTGCTGCAAGATGTCACTCGTGTGGGAAGAAGGGCCACTACCAGCGAGTCTGCAGGCAGATTAAGGTGGTGCAGTGTATCGAGGAGGACGAGGAGCTTGGAGGCGTGAAGAACAGGGCTTCTTCCTTGGTTCTGTCTCCTCCGGGAACCATTCCTGGATTGTGGAGGTTCAAATAGAGGGCACATCTATGACTTTTAAGCTTGACACGGGGGTGGATGTTACTGTTATTTCCAAGTCAGACCTGGACAACTTGTTCAGTGGGAAGAATGCTCCTGTGCTCCAGCAGCCGGAGAAACCCTTGTTGGGTCCTGGAGGGACGCCACTGGAGGTTACAGGATCCTTGGAGCTTCAGCTTGGTTATGGACAAAGACAGACATGCGAGAAGGTGTATGTTGTTAAAGGACTCCACACGCCGCTTTTAGGTCTTCCTGCTATTTTGGGGCTGGGTCTCCTGGGCGTGTTGACACTATCACCATGGAGTCTTTGAAGACCTCATACCCTGAACTGTGCTCTGGCTTGGGGGTAGTGCAGCGGAAATACCACATAAAGCTTCAGCCAAATGCGGTGCCATACTCTCTGAAGACCCCAGGAGGATACCACTAGCATTGATGCGGAAAGTGAAGGAGGAGTTAATGAGGATGGAGACGCTGGGTGTCGTTACCAGAATGGAGGAACCTACTGACTGGTGTGCAGGCATGGTTGTCGTCCCAAAGAAAGACAGTAACAGACTGAGACTATGTGTAGACTACACTAAGTTAAATGAATATGTATGCAGGGAGAGGTTCATGCTGCCCTCAGTTGAGCAGAGTCTTGGGATGCTTGCCGGGTGAAGGTGTTTAGTAAACTGGATGCCAATATGGGATTTTGGCAAATTCCTTTGTCAGAGGAGTCGGCCTTACCACATTCATAACCCCTGTGGGCGTTTTTGCTTCAATCGCCTTCCCTTTGGCATTAACTCTGCACCCGAACACTTTCAACGCATGATGTCAGAGGTCATTGAAGGACTAGAGGGTGTGATTTGCCACATGGACGACGTGCTGGTCTGGGGTCGTTGCCAGGAGGAGCACGATGCCCGACTTCATGCGGCATTAAAGAGACTGGAAGAGGCAGGCATTATGCTGAATGTGGGGAAATGTGACCTGTCGAGGAGCAAAGTGACCTTTTTGGGCCATGTCATCACAGATTCTGGCATAAGCCCAGACCCAAGGAGGACCGTGTCCATCACGGAGATGGAAGCACCTGCTACAGTAGGAGAACTCAGGAGTTTCCTGGGCATGGTGAATCAGGTGGGAAAGTTCATCCCTCATTTGGCTGAGAGGGATAGAGCTCTGAGAGACTTATTATCAAAAAAGAACAGCTGGTACTGGGGTGGGGACCAGGAAGAGGCATTCAGGGACTTAAAAGATGCGATCACCTCACCTCCAGTTTTGGCTGTATACGACCCGAATAGGGATACGAAGGTTTCTGCGGATGCATCATCCTTTGGGTTAGGGAGCGTGCTGCAGCAACAATGGGAGGACGGCTGGAGACCTGTGGCATATGCATCAAGGTCACTCTCACCTACAGAGCAACGATATGCCCAGGTTGAGAAAGAGGCTCTAGCGTCTACCTGGGCATGTGAACGCTTCAGAGATTACCTATTAGGTAAATTGTTTTGTCTAGAAACTGATCACAAACCCCTGGTTTCATTGCTTGGAGGTCAGGCGCTGGATCTTCTACCGCCTAGAATCCAACGCTTCAGGATGAGACTGATGCAGTTCTCATACACAGTGCAATGCAGCTCCAGGAAAATCACTGTGGGTGGCAGATGCCCTGTCACGTTCTCCACTTAAAACCAGGCTAACACTGGAGGAAACAAAGTTAATGGAGGACACGGATATCTATGTGAACAGTATTGTGGAAAATATGCAGGTGAAGCCATCCTTCCTCCAGACACTACGGGAGCAGCTGAAAGCAGACAGTGTGTGTGTGCGGGTTATGGAATTGTGCAGTCAGGGGTGGCCGCTGTATGCGAACCAGGCACCCTTACTGAAGAGCTACTGGCCAGATCGTTCTACACTAACAGTGAAAGATGGGTTGCTGTTAAAAGATTCGCGCCTTGTTATCCCCTCTGCCATGCGTAATGAGGTGTTGTTGAAATTGCATGAGGGACATCAAGGCATTGTGAAGTGCAAAGCCAGAGCCTGTCAGACTGTCTGGTGGCCTGGGCTCAGCCAACAGATAAATGACATGGTTTTGGGATGCAGGACGTGCATCTCAGAGAGAAGGAATCATCCTGAGCCCCTCATCCCAACTGAATGTCCTGACAGACCATGGCAAAGAGTGGGCACGGATTTATTTGAACTAAAAGGACATACTTACCTTCTTGCTGTGGATTACTTATCCAGGTTTCTTGAGATCGCATTGTTGAAACATAGCAAATCCAACGAGGTCATCACCCACCTAAAGTCTTTCTTCGCTCTCCATGGTATCCCAGAGGTCCTCGTGTCTGATAATGGACCTCAGTTTTCAGGGCAGTCTTTTGCAGACTTCGCATCTGCTTATGGATTCGAGCATGTCACAAGCAGCCCCAGGTTCCCGCAGAGTAACAGGGAGGCAGAACGTGCGGTTCAGACTGTGAAGAACCTGCTAAAAAAAAGTGTCGATCCGTACATGGCTCTTCTGGCGTACAGGACAATGCCACTGCAGAATGGTTATAGCCCGGCGGAACTTCTTATGGGACGTCGGTTGCGGACTTCTCTTCCGATTCATCCTTCGCAGTTGGACCCTATGCTGCCTGACTGGAGAAGGCTCGTGGGGAAAGAGGAGGTGAAGAGGGTGTATAATGCGGCAAACTACAACAGACGCCATCGGGCAAGGCCGCTGGGTGATGTGTTGCCCGGTGACCAGGTGTGGGTGACAGATATGAAGACCCCAGGTACTGTAGATCAAAAACATTACTCGCCGAGGTCATTTAAGGTAGACGTGCCACAAGGGACTGTGCGGCGAAACCATGTGCATTTGATTCCCTTACCTGAGCCTGAGTGTGAATCAAACCCTGTGTGTCAGGAAAGTGTGTTAAGTAAGACCGGTGAGGCCTTGCCACCTTGCAATGGCCTTCCCGAAACCCGGGTACATAGTGATGTTGTGAGGACCAGATCAGGAAGAATTATTAACAAGCCGGACCGATTGGATCTGTAGAGATTAGTCTGTAAATAGCAATGTCATTTGTGCTATAGTAATCCGAACATGGCTAAGTGAGCATTTTGTGTCAATGTACCAAGTTCGTAGTGAAGACGAAGAAATTGAATAGGTCTGGGTTTTGTAATAAGTGAAAAGGGGCCTTATAGAAAAGGAGATGTGGTGTATTCAATGGACTGAGTGTCTTGCCGTAGCTAATGCTCTTTGGGGGCGGGGGAGGTGCATGACGTAAGGACTGTGAGACAGGAAGGATGTTGATTGTATTGTACGTTGGCTGGTCAATAAAGTTTGGAGTTGGTAGCAACAGCACACAGTTGTCCCGCGTCTTCTTTCTAAAGTAAAAGAACACGACACCATTTAACTATAGACAGTTGTTCAGGAACACATAAGCTGATGGAGTACATGTAAGTTTCAGTGGTTTTATTCTTGGGTGTGCTGCATAGGTTGCTTGATAAGTTTCTTCTTGCCCGTTAGTATTGGTCATATCATAAGTGGTCACATATTGTGCTTCTACATTTTAAGTGTGCACATAACATTTCTACTTAGACTGCTTTTTGGACTAAATATATATATCCTATAGCACATTTCAATATTTTTAACATTTTTTGCAAAATGATTATGACTTCCACATAGCCAAGTATAACCACATATTCTATAGTGCTTTTTCATGCTTGTAACACCACAGCTAACACATACAGCTCTGTTGCCAGCTATTCATCTATTAACATACACCACCATATTGGAAACTATTTACTTACTGAGAGTTTGGCTTTGTGTTTTTTTTTTTTTTATTTTCAGCTTTATTTTGCAGTTATTTTCACTAACAGACAATTTTTTGCACATTTCCAGTTCCTCAGACAACCCTTTAAGTTGTATATTTGAATGTTCTCTCACTTTATATAACTCTAGTACTTGTCAGTTGTCACATCTGATTCTTTTAATAGCCAGCCTCTGACACAGTCATCTCAGATACCACATACACTTCTGCCTCTTATCAACAACTCTCCAAACTAAGCTTTTGCCCTCTATTGATGTTTAGTTACATAAACATAAACTAACTCCTGAAGCCTGTGATTTCTAGTGAAAAATAATTGCCTTATCTACAGAAGACTTTTCTTAAGCTTATTATACATTCATAGGTAAACACTAGGCTATTTTTGTGCAGGAACTAATGTGTCTTATTTGGTTATAGACTGGCCTTACTCATCTCATGGTTGATAATTATATGTTACCCCTAATAATAATAACTGGGATCATACCATAGATGATTTGAGGAAACCCATGCATAGGGTAAAGCATTTAGGAGTACAGGGGGCAGTCCAGGGGTAAATATTCTGTTTCCTATCCATAGATCTAAGATGCACTTGATTATGGGCAGGGATGAACTTTGTTTTATGTGGATGGGGAGTCTGTTCCATAGCCGCAGTATCCTCTACTAGATATACCTGTCCCTTCAACTCTTCTGTTGATGTAGCATAGGTTTAGATCCCTAGACCAAGTATTTCTGAAGCAGTTTGACTTACTGGTGTGCAGTAAATCCATCAGTAATGGGTCATAGGATGCCTTATATACCAGAAAAAAGGTCACTTCTTAACAGTCTATAGGATACCAAGTATAGTGGTAGGGCTTTGAGCTGGTCTATGTATGACATGTTGTTTAGGTGTTGTATCCTTTTAGTAAGGTATCTCTGTGGAAATTTCTGTTTTTGCATGTGTCTGGACATTTACATGCCAAACAGGACATTATATTCAGTCACTGGCTGAATAAAGGGGGACAATGACATCCCCTAGATCTAAACACAGTCCCTTTGTTTTTAAGCTATGCAATACAGAAGGACTTTCTGACAACAATAGAAACATTTTGGTTAAAAGTTAGGTCACTGTACACATAAGTTTCCAAATCCCGAACAAATGGGTCAACTGTTAGGGAAGTAATGTCAATGTGGTAGTTCTCTGGGGTAGATGGCTTTCCAAAGGATACAGTAATGCATTTTTGGCATTTAGTTTCAGTGCATGATTTTAGCACCAGTTATTTATTGACAAATCTTCATGCAGGATGGCTAAGTCATTTGAAGATTTAGTGACTGTTCCTGGCTTGCAGTCATCTGCAAAATTAATCAGCCAGAGCTCTTTGGAGTTGGTTTTACTTCAGAAAAGTAGCTTTTCAACTCTGCCTGAGTAGGGAATTGTGTCAAAAGCTTTAACCAGGTCAAGGCATACAGTGTGTACTATTTTGTTTTCATCTATTGCTTTGGTGACCTTTTGAAAAAAGATCCAAGTTCAGTAAGCATGACCTGCCCTTAATAAATCCAGACTGAGACAGGTCCAGTGTTTGGAGGTTATCGATGCAGCATTCGGAGGTTACCTATGTCCTGATTGATTAATTCCATGATAAATCTTTCCATGGCTTGGGATATGAGGTTGGTCAGACTTATGGGTCTGTAATTTTCTGGGTCTGTGGAAGGTTCTCCCCCTTATTCAGGAGAATGCCTGCTACAGCTGTTCACCATTCACTTGGTACAAAACCTATATAGAGGCTGAGACTGAACAGTGTTGTTAGGGGTGTGGCTAAATAGTGCTTCATGCTATTTAAGATGCATCCAGGGATATTGCCAGGACCCATCAATGCAGTATTTTTAGCTTTTGACAGCTTTTTTAGGACTTGGTCTTGTGTTCTAGCTGTAGGCGAACCAATTTCATGTACATCTTGAGGGACAGATGGAGAGGAGGGGAGACTTTGTGTAGTAACATTGTACTCAATCAGCTCAGCGCTTTGCTGTGTTGTACTTTTGAAATTACGAACATGATTAAAATATGCGTTATGATTGTCTTTGGTTTGGGGAGTTATTTTAGCCTCAAATGTGGCTCTGCTGGATTTTATTAACTCCTGAGTTGTTTGTTTATTTCAGTGACAAGGGCTCAAACATTCTGGGAATTAACTCTTCTTACTTTTGTTCAAAATTCTTTTTCTTTTATTAAGATAATTATTGATATTATGGTCCCACCATGTGGGCTTTTTTCTGGGATTTGCCCTGCACTTGTTCCTACAGGGTACATCTGCATCTGTGCAGCTGTTTACATGCTGGTATAGTGTGGTTGTGTACATTTCTGAATACTGAGTGGAGTTAACTGGGTTTGGTGGGAGTTGAAGCTTGCCAATGTATCATTTATGAGTAGGTAGTTTGTCTTAAAAGAAATTTATAAAGGGCCCTTAGGTGGAAGGGATCTTCTGTTTCTGTTTTATTTTGAAGGGGACTGCTTTATGGTCAAGCCTGACAAGTGATGAAGATATGCAAGGGATGGTACAAGATGTTCCCATATTAGTAACGTCAAGATCCAAGATATTGTTCCCCCCTGCTGAGTACTCTAAATTGTTCCAAGGCATTTGTACTGACAATGTCAAAGAGTATCTGCTTTTGTGGATCAGTGGTCATGTAGGTGTATTGCTAGATAGCTTAGATCACCTAGGAAAATGCTATTGGGTTTAATACTGAGTGATTCGAGTTCCTGTAGATAGCAGTTGTGGCTTTCTTTTGTCATAGAGGGAGTTCTGTAGCTAGGTAATATATGGTACTGGGCCTTTCTGATGATTATTTGGACATCTAGAAGCTCTAGTGAATCATGCTGCTTTACCAGCCTTGGTGTGCGTCACTTCTGGATGTAGATTGAGACACCACCTTTTTCCCCTCCTGTGCAGCAGGTGATCAAAACATGTGGAAGGTGTTATAGCCTTGCACAGCCGGAATGTTCTCTGCTATTTCAAATCATGTCTCAATTACTACACAGACATCAATGTCTTCCAGGATGAGAAGGGTTTGTAGGAAGTGGAGCTTTTTCTCCAGGCTCCTATCATTGATCAATAACACTTTCATATTTTCCTTTGTTTGTTTTTATATTGACAGGTTTATCAAGTTGGCATTGCCTAAAAAAGGCACTATGGTGGTGGTTAATGTCTTTGCCAATAAATCAAAACCTTACAGGGGACAGATGCAGACCATCCATGGAGAAATGTCTGAAATCTTTCTCTCATTACTGCTAGCTTGTTCCTGCTTTTTGAGGCTGAAAGTGTTACATACCTTTATTCATTCTTCACTTGGAACAGGAAGGGATGTTGCACATTGTGGCTTCTCTGCAATTCCACTCAGATATATAATAGTACATACTTTCTAGGCAGTTTTTCTGGTTCTCAGGCAAGTTACCATGATATTTCTGAGGTACTTGTGGCAGAAGAAATGACAAGCTCAGCCAGTATGAAGATTTGCATCAATGGAGAGTTTGGGGTCATTGGTCTTCGGAGAGAAATTAAGAAAAAAACAACTGTGAAATGCAGGATGTAATAATTTGAGGTTTGTAAAAATGCTATAACGAGTCTTGTTTGAAAATTAGATAAAGTAAAAAAGCAAAAACAATATACTTTGTCAACGAGACTTATAATAAAAGACCAGAAAGCAAGCTTGACTACAAATGCACATGACTGTTCCCTAGTATAAAATACCCATGCAAATAAAGGTAATATTTTGACGAAAACAGTTTTTAAGTTCCAAAAATACATTTTAAGAAAAAGAAAAAAAACTGATTCCAGATATTTACATTGCTATATAATATCCAAAAAATGTAAATATAGATATGTGTATGTGACACCATGCAGTGGCAGATAAAGATGAAAGTGACCTGCTATGTGTCCTGTAGAAAACATGACACACAGCCGTGACTCTCTCTTAAAGTTACATGTCTCATTACTATAATATTTATATGCACACACATATGTCACACCCATATACACATAGGAACACATGCTACATTACTCAAATACCAACATACCAATGTTTTCTTGTTTTTTTTTTCTTTTAAGATTTATTTTTCAATAAAAAAGTTCAATCTTATAAATCTACAATCAATGCAAGACAGGCAGACAGTGAGTATCTGTATGAATGCGAGGGGAAGAAGAAGTTATAAGTAAGTAAAGTTATTACTTTTAGAGTCACTGGATGGCAGTTCTTTACTGACTACTTCTGAACCAGAAAATCTCATCAGGAAGACAAAGTTGTTACTCTGCCGTACCCCATTGTACTTTTCCAATACACTGGCAGTTTTATTTATTCATTTTTTTCCTCCAAGCTTTAATAACCTTGTTTGCTGCTACCTTTCTATTTGAACACACACCCAAGATTTCAGATGTAACCTCCAGTAAAGCAGTACGTCACTGAAACCATGGCACAAAGCTGATAAGGTGTCATAATGAGGCCTGTGTGGCTTAGGAAATAGCATTCTCCTTCTTACAGTACAGGGATGCTGGTTCTCACAATTCTCAAAAGCTTTCTTCCTTTATGTCCTGCCACAGAAAATAAAATCTGACATCATTGAAAAAATGTCTGTCAATACCTTGGTGACATTTTTAATGTTGAAAACTAGAATATGCAGTGGATTCCTAAGCAAAAAAAAAAAAAAAAATGAGTGAAACCTATTCTGAATGAAGCAGATTATTCGGTAGAATACCATGTATTTTTAAATACAAAGCTGTTTAATTATGAGTAAATGTTAACATATCATTATTTCATTAGTTCTATTCATTTTTATGTGCCTTTTGTTGCATTCTGAGGTGATAACCCACAGTGACTAAAACTGTGCTTCATACTCAAGTGATGTACATTGTAACATGTATAAAAGAACATGTTTCTGAAAGGTATTATCTAATCTTTTTGGAAGAGCAGGCCAAGGAGATATGTTTACTAAACTGCCACCATTGTAACTTGACCTTCACTTCCTACAATCAATATTTTTTGTTTGCTGTGTAAATTCCTATCTAAATCCTTCCTGAGATGTTCATGCTTGCCTGAAAATACAAAATAAATACACTGTGCATTACAATCTGAATTACTGGTAAAAATTATATGAAATCTGTTTTGTAAGCTCTTTGCATTTATTAAGTCTCTGCACTGCCATGAAACAAAACTATGTCAGTGGTGTTACAGTAAGAAGAAGCAAAAAATTTAATTAGGATACTTACGAAAAGAGTTCAGAAAAGAGAAGAAGCAGGCATACGTTTTAAATAAATGTTTTGTTTTATTTTTTTACAAAATAAAAATAAAGTAGAGTTGGAGTGTTAGCATTCTATGTTAACAATTCATTGATACTAGAACTGAGAAGCAGGAGGCAGTGAATAACTGCCAGCAGTAAGGGCAAGTGAGGCAATGGAACCTGACGGTATACCCCCCCCCCCCCCCCCCAGGGTATGGAAGAATTCGGCTTCTGTAGTCTTAGAACCTCTAGAACAGGCCTTCAACAACTCAATAACTGTGACAAAACTGACTGCAAGTGTAACATCAGAGAGCAGGGAGGCAGTGGAAAGCAGTAATAGCCCAGTTTACTGCAAGCCAGTTAGTATAACTGGTAGAAGGTTAAATCACAGAGAAGATTCTTAAGACCAGTCATGTTTTACAATTATTCCAACCATTAACAAACAGCTAGCATGGATTTCTGTCCAAAAGAAGTTCTAAGACAAATCTGGTTCAGTTCTTTAACTGAGGTACAGGTACAGTATATGGAGATGCTTGTATAGAAATGGTTTCATTGAATTCAACAAATCTTTTGATGTTGTATCACAGAGGCAATTGTTAGAAAAACAGGGATGGAACCATGATTAAGAGCACAGATTAAGACATTGCTGAAGGGTAAATAGAGTAGGGTTATGTTAAGGAGGACTTTGTCAGATATAAACAAGTAACAGTAGTTGTCCACTGCCCAGTACTACTTTTTTCTTAACCATGTAAACATTTATTATGTAGAAGTGCCTCTTTTTGGAGTGACCCACAATTAATATCTGGTTACATGACTTGCTTAGAGTCATACAGATCATAAATGAAAACTGAGAGAATCAAACCCAGGCCTGCGTGGAAACTCATTAGCAGCTCATTGCCTTAATCACATCTGCTAAGGTGCCAGATGCATTTTATTGATGATAAATGCATTTTTCTGCATTTGGATTACAATAACTGTGGTCTGTGGTATCAACTACAAGAAGATGACTTCATACAGACAAAGCAGGAAAGGGATGCAGAGATTTTTGTCTCACCAAGACTGGAATACCAAAGGCAGAGTGAGAGGGTGGCAGCACAAGCAAACAGAAGGTTAGGGTGTATTCTTAGATGTTTGAATTTGAGAAGCAAAATAGTAATCATCCCTCTCTATAAAGCATCAGTAAGGTCTTATCTTAAGTACTGTGTTCCGTTCTGCATGCCTTTCAAGGAGAGAGATGTCAAGAGGGGGCTGCTGGAAAGAGTTTAGAAATCTAACTGGAAGTTAATAGGGAATGGAGGGAAACAGGTAAGAACAGAGGCTGGATTCTAGCATTATTCACTGATACATAATTTACTGAAATGTTTCAAAAATGAAGTTCACTGAAAAACAAAAACATGTAAATTAGCCTAACATCATGGCACAGATGGTAAAGCCCTGATTACAGCCGATGTGACAAGTGTTAGATAAGGAGCATGGATGCAGGAGGGGCTAGGGACAGGGAATGGGCATGAGCAGCCAAAAGCAGCTTGCCCATCCTGGGGAGAGGAAGAGAGCCTGACCCTAGCCACAATAGTGCTGCCTAAAAGAGAGTAGGTGATTGCTAAAGGTAATGGAAGAGGCCATTGCAGGCTTCTACTGTTAGAGGTTGATGTGCTATTAAATCAGAGATAATGTGGATGGGAATACATACAAACATACACACACACACACACACACACACACACACACACACACACACACACACACACACACACACACACACACACACACACAAATGTGCACACGCGCAGGTTATGGAGAAAAATTAGGAGGAATAGAGTGGGGACCACCATTGGACCAGGAAATCATCCCATTCCCTAATGCTTAACCCACATCTCCAAAATAACAAATGAACCAATCAGCCCCCTTAATGCAAATGAATGGCCTGGAGGCAATTGCCTATTTCAGAGATCCCTAGAGCTTCAGGGAGGAATGAATGAGCTGATGGGACACAGACAGAGCAGCCATTCAACATGGCCTATCATGATAAATGCAACAAAAGGTCCTTAATGTATTGCCAGGCTGCTACACCTCCAGTATGTAACCCCCATCACCACTTATTTTTTTCTAACCCAAACATAGTATACCTCCTTGAGGAAAGGGAAGAATCACAAATATATTCTAACATCAAGGCTGCAGGGGAAAACTACTAGAGACATTTTGATGAAATCCATTTTAGATGAAATCCATTACATGAAATATGTTTCTGTGAAATACATTGCAGCAGGCTTTAATAGAACCTAAGAAGAAGTACTGGGTCCATTTTCTATAGAAGAAGGAAGAGACAAAGAAGATGTGCGCATAAAATTACAACAAGATGCTGTGAAGAAAGAACTGTGAACAAGAAAAATTGTATGGGGTGGGGTTGAAGACAAGTCATAGGAAACAGTCTGTTGGCCTCATTGGATATTCAGAAATACTTTGTAGGGAAAACTTCTGATCAGTGTTATACATTTCCAGAATGAACAGTGAAGAAATACATAGCTCAGTGCATAACATAAATATATCACAGGAATGGACAGTGCATATACCCCTCCACACTGTACAATGGTCCAGTGGTGACCGTATGAGCCAGCGATATGCTGCATCTTCCCTATATGTCTCATAAACCTGTGGTGGTCCTGCAGCTGTGAACCAGAGTCACTCTTCTTTCTATACAGAGCTTCTGGATTGAAGTGCATGGGTTCATCAGGATCCATGCTGTTCTTCCTGTGCAGGACTTCTGCTTTGCAATAGAGAGGACAAAGTAGGATTCAATCTCTTCATCCTGTGCAATGTGTAGGATGCAGTAGCTACATGCTTCTCTTCCTGTGCAGCACTCAGATCCATCCTGTGCAATGTGTAAGACACAATAGGTGCATGCTTCTCTTTCTGTGCAGCACTCACACACTTTCTAACGTTCCATATGCAGCAGAACTCTTCCTTATTTCCACATGCAGGACATTCACATTGTGGCTTGCACAATACATCAAAATACTTTGCCCGTACCCCTGCTGGTTTAATAATTCCTTGTAAAATGCGTGGGGCACAGAATCTCTCTTCACTGATCAGAGGCTTTCCCTACAAAGTATTTCTGAATATCCATTGACAATCTGGTGCCAACAGTCTGTTTCCTATGATTTGTCATTCCCCACCCCCATTTTGTGCCAAAATGCAACCTTGAACCATCATAATTTGCAAATATTCCAGCTAAGCTATGTTGCAGTCTGTCCCTTTTGCATGTCCATATCATGCATACAGCACATGCGCCATTGTATTTATGGCCTGTCATGCATCCTTTCTCATCACTATTGCATTGATGAGGTCCTAATATAATTGCACTGTGTCCAGCTACTGTCACTGTCAGTCAATACTTTGTGTCTCTTGTGAAATATGCTCAAGGTATGTGTTATATTTACTGTTAAATGTACAGCAGTACATTCATATGGTGTCTTTTCTTTCGTGTTTCTAATTTATTGCCTCTACCACATGCTTCTGTCATGCAGCTCAGTTTATCTCTTCAAGCATTTAAATAACTCCATTAAATCCATTGGGCAACAGGTCTTTTACTATCACATCTGAATGCAGTGTTGACTGTGTTACATGTAAAAAGCAACACCAAGTAGGAGAGAAAGACAGCCATTAGCCTCTAGAAAAGATAGTTAAAGCTAAGGAATATTACTCCCTACATAAAAAAGCAGATTCTTTGGAAGGGAGTCCTTTGTTAGGTACCTGGAAGCCGTAACTAGAGGAGGTACAGACAGATCAAGTGAATGGATGGCTCCATGACTGGGTGACACACAAATCTATTAAATGACCAGTATGAGTAGATTTTTTTTTTTTTATTTTGTCATGAAGCTATAAATAACCCAGACCTGTCAATCCCAGTAGCTACTTTTAGTGATTTTTTTTTCTAACCTGAATGCCTTTATGAGGCCAGATATTCTAACATGATCTTGTTTTTTAGGGAAGTAACTTTCTGCCCATAGTGCACTGTAAGACCACTGATAAGATTAAGTTGCTTTAGTCACTCCTTTCCCATCACATTTCCATTCACTTAAAATTGAAGTATTGTCAAATACTATTAAGTATGAAACTCCTCAGTAAAAGTGTCAGTGACTAGTTTTCATACATTTCCTACAAATGTGTTACTCAATCTGTAAAAGTAAATAGGTTCATTGGTAGGTACTAGGCTATCAGCCCAAGGGCCTATGTAACCCTAGCCAACAAGTTCCCTGGCTTTCACCAACCAAGAAAGTTATTTTCCTGAGCCCCTATCAGGCAGAGCCACAGAAGTGATCCCCTGGGTAAATTTCCTATTTCCCATCCACTCATCAAGATTTCTCTTGAAGAGTGCTAATGAGAAACTCTGCTTGACATATATAGGTAGCTTGTTCCAGAGTATGGCGAGACTCTAGGACAGGAATCTATTCCTCCAGCATGTTCTGTTTATTGTGGTGCCACGGTTTAGGTCCCTAGAGCATGTATCTTGGAGGGATTGGGATTTATTTAGGTGTAGCATGTCCAGCAGCTCTGGGTTTGACTTAGCTTTGTATCTTAGGCAGAGATTACCTCGGAGTAGATGATATGCTATGGAGTAAAGCTGGAGTTTTTTGAGGCAGTCAGCATAGGACTTCTGTTTGAGGTCCGTAATCCTCCTTGTGAGGTACTTCTCTGGCGTTTCCAGCTGTTGCAGATGTCTTGTGAGGTACATTCCAAAAGGGGCATTGTACTCAATAATGGGTCTAATGAGAGCCGAGTAGAGGGGAACAATGACCCCTTTTTTCCTGGATGAGAAACCTTTCATGATAAGGTGTGCCACATAGAAGGATTTCCTGACTACTGTGGCAATGTTATTATCAAAGGAGAGACTACTGTCCACCTGAGTACCAAGGTCTCTTATCACACCTTTGGTGTTAAGTGGACTGCCACCTATGTGGTAGTTCAGAGGTACAGAGTTTTTACCAAAGGGGATGACAATGCACTTTTTGGCATTGAGCTTGAGGTCATGGCTCTGACACCAGGCATCTGTCTCAGTGAGGCCCTTCTGTAGAATGTCCACATTGTATGGGGACTCGACTATGGCACCTAATTTGCATTCATCTGCGAAGTTCATCAGCCAGAGGCCCTCTGTGTTAGCCTTTACTTCAGACAAGTAGATACCAAACAGGAGAGGACCCAGGACTGACCCCTGTGGTACTCCACTTGTCACTGGTTTGAAGTCAGATTTGGAGTCTGCTACTTTTACAGTGTGGGTTCTGTCAGTGAGCTAGTTGGCAACCCATCTTGTGACATATAGATTTATACCCAGTTTAGTGAGTTTATCTAATTCCAGAATGGGGGATGGTGTCGAAAGCCTTGGCGAGATCAAGATAGGCTGTGTGAACTGCCTTACCTTCGTCTACAGTTTTAGTGACTGTTTCAAAGAAGTCTATCAGGTTCAGGAGCCATGATCTGCATTTCACAAACCTGAACTGGGTGGGATCCAGAGTTTGGAGGTTACCAATGTCTTTGTTTATGAGTTCCATGATGATACATTCCATGGCTTTGCAGATCAGGCTCATCAGGCTAATAGGACAATAGTTCCCGGGGTCCATAGTGGTTCACCCTTTGTGGAGTGGTATAACTGTTGCTGTGCAACCATTCAGTGGGTACAAAGCCTGACGTGAGGCTATGATTGAACATGGTGCTTAGGTGGGGGGGGCCTGTTCATTCTGAAGTTCTTGTAGAATGCAGCCTGGGATGTTGTCCGGTCCCATGGAAGCTGTGTTCTTGGCTTTGGAGAGTGCAGTTTTTACCTGCGCAGTTGTGATTGCAGGGGCTCTGCAGTCTTCCGGTATAGATATAGGCCCTTTAGGGCGTGAGAGGGGGTAAAGTTAGCACTGAACCTATCAGCCAGGATGTTGGCAATATCAGTTGGTTCTGTAATTTTCATGTCATTGTGCTGTAACTCAGAGCAGATCTGGGTGTTGCCACTGAGATTCTTGAAATGGCTATAGAATGCTTTGTGGTTGTCCTTAGAGTCAGTGGCAATTTTGTTTTCATAGCTAGCTTTGGAGGATTTTATGAGGGATCTCAGCTTCTTGCTGAGGCTGACCAGGGAGCTCCTCCACTCATGGGATTTTACTCTCTTCTGCAACAGTTTCTTCCTTCTGTTGTAGAGTTTCTTTATAGCAGGGGACCATCAGATTGGCTTCCTTTTTTTGGAGGATAGCATCTTGGTTCTGTTAGGGATAGCACGATCCATGCACTTGTGTAAGTGCTTATAGAGTGCATTTGTGTAGGATTCGGCAGTCATAACTGTATTGTCCATCTGCATGGGTGTCGTGAAGTTTGACACTTCAGTCTTAAGAAGCATGAAGTTGGCTTTGGAGAAATTGTTTACAGTGGTTTCCTTGATAGGGGGTGGGGGTGCGATGTGGATATCTGAGGTGATTAGCTTATGATCGGATCTGACCAATGAAGAGTTGACTTCAGGTGTTGAACACCGGTCACTTATGTTGGTAATGAGTAGGTCTAGGATATTGTTGCCCTGGTGGGGGTGTGGATAAGTTGATCCAGGGCATTGGAGTTTATGAATTCTAGAAAGCGTTGAGTGAAGGAGTTGGTACATGAGTAGTTTTCCCAGTTGATGGTAGGGTAGTTGAAATTGCCCATTATTAGGGTGTTTAGGTGAACCTTAATATTTTCCAGTATATCGAGAAAAGAGGAGTGGGAATCCTGGGGCATGGTGGGGGATCTGTAGCAAGCTATAATTTGGATTACAGTTTTGCCCAGTGTTAGTTGCACTTGGATAATTTTGGATGCATTATGTTGGGCAACTAGCCTGGAGGTGTGGATATCCTTAATGAATATGGACACACCTCCGCCTTTGGTGTTCCGGTCCAGGTTAGATGGCTGAAAGGTATGGTATGAGTTATAGCCTGGTAATGCAGGGGTGCCCTCTGGAGCCTTGAACCAGGTTTCAGTCACCGGACAGATATCGATGTTCTTCATTTTAAGGAGTGCCTCGAGTGTTTAGACTTCTAGCATTGAGTAGCATTACCCTAAGTTTTTGCTTGCCTGTAACTGTTACGGTGGTGGATTTGTCATTTGAACCTTGCCTTAAAAGGCACTATAGAGGCAGCAAGAGCATTAGCCAATATCCGGAATCCCTGGGGCGACAGGTGCAGGCCATCTCTGACAAAGCATCATGGCCTGTCAGCCATGTTGCCCCAGGCAGACAGATACTGGATCCCCTTAGAATGACACTAGAAGCTTAGCCAATTGTTGAAGTCAATCATTTTGTCCTTGTACTGCGGTATCATTCTGGGTGAAGGTAAGATGCTACTCAGGGCTAGAGTCATACCTGCCTGGATTACAAGATTGGAGAGCTCTTTCATGTCTCTTTTCATGTAGTCCAGGAAGGTACATCTCAGGTCATTCTCACCAACATGGACAATGACTGAGTCATATTTGTACTTGTTTTGAAGTGACCTGAGTCCATGTGTTATGTGGTGGATCCTGGCACTTGACAGGCAGCTAACAGTAACCTTCTCCTTGTCTAGTCTGGTGAGTGGAACATCAGTGTGCCTGACTATAGAGTCACCTATGACTAATGTGTTGGGTACACTGTTTTGCCTTATGGGCTGTGGTTGAGTGGCACACTGAGTCTGTGAGTTATGTGTCTTTTGGGTTGTGTTGAGGGGTGGAGGTTGCATGTGTTTCTGCTTTGGAGGTCTCTGTTGCTTGGGCAGATTATTATTGAGAGTCTCCACGAATGTTTTTGTGTATCTATGTATGGGTTTTGGTGGTGTAGGTTTAGTGGGATTATGTGATGAGTGTGGTATATTGCAAGTGTTTACCATTTCCTCTTGACTGACAAGTTCAGTCTTGGTTTGAGAGACCTTTGCCTGCAGTTTGGCTAGATAAATGCATCTCTCACAGGTTGGGTGGTAGGAGGAGAGGGTTGTCAGTGTACATCAGGCAATTGCTACATTGCCCCAAGATGCCCAGATTCATCAGGTGGACAAATAACAGCCTTTTGTTAAAAAAAGTATACTGTGAGTTTCAGGTTCTGTACTTATCCTACCCTCTTTGCCTCAGTCAGCCAGAGTACCATTTTCCCCTGGCTTTCAAACACCATATAATTAGAGGAGTTTCTCTTGTAGGTTATCATTTTTTTTTTCAAATACAAAGATAAAAGACTGTGATTATCAAGGGCTCAAAAGATTTATAGCACCAAGAGAAGGAATAAATGCAGCTGTAAATAATAATACACAATAAAAAAGACTGGTAAACCCTTAGAACCTGAATAGCTGTATGTCAGTGGATGTGAAATAAAAAAAATACAAATACACAGTAATGCATGCTTAAATCAGTAGGAAACTTTCAAACAAGATATGTAAAATTAAGTAAGAGCAAGGGAGACACATTCTTGAAAAAAATCATGTCATTTCATTCATCCACAGATGGTAAATAAACTGGTATGTTATGTTTTTTTTTTTTGAATAGGTTTAAGTATGTGGATTTTTCTGCGAGGAGAAAAGATATTCTGGGGAAATAAAATGTGTGTTTAGGACATGGTTATCTGTGGAAACAGACTGCCTGCCTTGCTTGGATTACTTTCAGTACTTAGTAATTCTGTACAGTTATATATTTTGTATTTATTTTTTTTACTTAAGATGAGTTCAAGTTCGCTACTTCTACTACTGTTGTCTGATCTGATTAATATACAGTAATTACTAGAGATATATGGACTGAAAATCTTCCACACAGAGAAGTTTCTTACACTGTTTTGTTTTTGGACCCACTATACTTGTTTAGTGGGTTGAGTTGAGACTTCGGGCATACCATGGAGATTACTTGTTTAGTTTAAAAGAAAACATGATTATTTATGTTTTTTATTTCCTTCTGAACTTAAAGTTGGGGAGGAGGGGTGCTAGGTCATTTGATGACACCAGAGCAGCTAGCTATATCGCTGCTCAGACATAACTGCTAGATAAGTACAAAAATACACAAAAAATTGCAAAATAGATTTTACATGAGATTCTGAGAAAGATCTGATCACCATAAATAATCTTCAGGAAATTGTAAACTGGGCAGTCAGAGCTACAGTTTAGCACAGGTAAATGTAAGCTAATGATTTTTAGAAAGGCAGCTTTTTACAAAGTAATCACCCTTCAAGATACCACTTTGGAAGAACAAGATTAAAATGAGCTAAGAATTCTTATTACATCAAAATACTAATTCGATAAACATGCTAACAATGTTCTTAGTAAGGCTATGAGACAGCTAGGTTTCGTGATGAAAAATACTTTATTAAGGGAAGATGAAAGCTTGGTTAATTTATGCAAAACATTTATTTGCCTGTTACAGAGTATAATATTTTCTGTATTTATAGAACTGGTCAACTGACATACTTGAATCAGTGCAACAGACGTTTACAAAAATGCCATCATTTCCAGAATTGAATTATATGGAAAGATGTAAGCATTTGAAATTATTTTCATTGTGATATAGATATTATTGAGGTAAATTAGTTTTAACCTATAAAGGACAATGTAATTTATAAATCTGTTTTAACACCTTAACACACAAATGTAATAATATTAATTTCCTTGCTTTCATTAATAAAACAAAACTAATGGGGCCTTATTTAGCCCAGCTTATCCCACTTATGTGGAACAAGTTTCCTTGCCAAATAGATGCTTCTGAGAACCTAGAAGAATTTAAAAAGAATTTAGACAACTGGAAAGGTAATCGGGCTCTTTGATCCATGTTTAAGGGAGTCAGTGTTCATTAATGACATTTGGGTATGAACACTCGATTAATAGATATATGTAGGAAAGAAAGAGCTTATAAAGTTAGCATGGGCCTTAGACAAATAGCATACATGTGGCAATTTTCTCAAAGATGCTAACTATGACAACATCTAGGGCAATACACACCAGGTATTTAACTTATGGCTGAACTGGTACACAAATCAGAGGTATGATACTGGTGGTTAATGGGGATTCATTTAGGTGGATTCTAACCTAAACTAGCATAGTGGTTGTCATCGCTCTCCCTCTCTCTCTCTCAGTCTGTTAACAGCTAATTTTAATTTTAATAGAGATGCATTGGCAGGAACGGTGACATACATAATCATTGTACTTACAGACACACCACTGTAAGGTCAGCATATTAGAGTTTATGCTCAAGACAGAGAGAGAGAAGGGTAATGCTGGGAGGAGGGTTGTCTTTCAACACAAGGAAACAGACCAGCAAAACAAAACAAACAAGGAAGTAAAAATACATTAGAGGTAATCTTGGAATGAGGAAAAAATATTTCACACAAATAGTTATAGGGTAAAGTGGTTACAGACAGCACTTTCTTTGAGAAGAACCAAAAATATGCTAGGACAACAGACTCCAAATTTCCTCTGATTTTAATGTGATAATAATATGATTTAGCACTTTCATCTAAATTGGACTCCTTCATTGAATGGGATAATTCATCAGAATGTATTTTATCCAAAGTGGATTATGTGATCCTAGCATTGATATACTTAAGGAACAGGGTAGGAGGATGTTTGTGGAAAAATCCTTGTGGGTGTAGGCAGGGTGTACCATTTCTGATGGACAGTTTTGTGTTGTCGTACTCAATGAAAATTGCTCTTGACAAAATTGACCTAACCCAATTTACAGATCAGCTTTGCATGGCAAGGAAAGGGTATTACTAAAAAGAATGCCTAGTATGGCAGAATAAGCTAAGATACTGCTCACAGTTGGCTTAAAATGCACCAGATTTTAGCAGGAACAATAATACTGCAGGAACAGAGGGAAAGATTCATACAAGATGGAGTATGTCGCAGACAGCTTGAATTAGATTCTACCAGCAGGGAAAAATCTTAGATATTGTGCATTCAAATAGGGTGGAAGAGAGGGTTTTGAATATAAAAGTTAGTAATCCTCTAGTAGGGCGTGACCTCTTAACAGTATAATTGTCATAGCTTCCTTTCTGCAACCTCTACCATTCCAGCATATTATACCACCATTTTATCATTCCTCAAAACATTATCAGAAAGTGAAAATCAGGAAGATGTGAGACGTCTTGTTCTACAGCTTCATCTGGAATGTTACATTTGTCGGTTGTTTGATATTTTAAGCTTTATTAATTTTTGAATTAATTACTAATAGCAATGCTTATACTTTAGGTTTTCTTAGAATTATTTACAAATGTTAATTTGTACTTCATATCTCATGTCTTGCAGGTTTGTTGGCTGTACAGCAATTTAGTTATGTCAGTATAAAATTTAATTTAAATTTATGGTTAGCAAACAATGTTTCAGCCTACATTTTAAGGGGTGACATTTTAAAATCTTTGTTTTGGTTTTCATCTATAAAATTCAGATTAATTACTTGTTAAGAATTCACTCGGTTTTAGCTTGGATCTTTTTATAACTCTTCCCAGTTGTATTTTAATCCATATTCTGGTGTCTTGCAGAATGGTGATTAGTTGCACGGTTACTAAGATCCATTAACTGCATAATGTTTGATTTAAGGTAGTAGACAACATTAAAAATACTTTGTAAGGTGTATTATCTAGGCCAATTATTTTTAGTTTTTACTTCTTTAACTTTTGAAATGACCTAGGCTTATTATTTTAGCTTTTACTTTTTAAAACTTTTGAAGTCAATTTTTAAGGTAAAAAACTTCATTGTATAATTTACAGATTATGGATATATATTTTTTTCTTTTCACAACTATTTTTAATTTCACATCTTAATTTATATGGCATGTGTAAGGTAAATTGCAACCTTTGCTTTATGTCCAGTATTGAAATGAGAAAACAATGTACTAATTGCTTGCCTCTAAACATTTTTAATGCCTATGTATATAGAACACGTTGAATGAAATATACAGCTAGTCTGTTTTGTTTCTTTTTCTGCTCAGATATTGATAAAATAAGGAAGGTTTAATTTAATATCTGTTATTTAATTATTATGAAATTTGTCTGAATTTTTGCTAAGACTGCAGTAAAAAGACTTTAAACAGAAATACTTAGCTAGGCACTAATCAAGAAAAGAAAAAAGATGCAAGAATGGAACAGGATGAGAGAGAGAGAGAGAGAGAGAGAGAGAAAGATTGCAGTCTGCAAGAGGAACGGAGATGGCTAAGGTGATTAAGGTATGGGACAGGGTGTTCAGTTGTTAGAGGATGTGGGAACTGCAAGAGGACAGCGAGCTTTAGGGAGAACACAGGCGGGAGAGCTGGTAGTGGGCTGACTTGTCAGGTGAGTATTGCAGAAAGAGATGGAGGGACAGTACAATTGAATGTCAGGAGACAGAATGAAGTGGAAGAATAGAACAGTGGGCAGGAAAGAGAAGTGGAAGAGACAGCCAGAACACAGTTGACAAAGACAAAGTGGGGGAAAGGGCAGAAATTTGTTGGCAAGTGTTAAAGACAAGAACAGCAATAACAGAGGAAGACCAGGTGGAAATTGGGCATCGATGAACATTAATTCAGGAAATATCATCAAATATTACTCCCCAAGTGTTAAAGACAAGAACAGCAATAACAGAGGAAGACCAGGTGGAAATTGGGCATTGATGAACATTAATTCAGGAAATATCATCAAATATTACTCCCCCTACTATCAATAGAGAACAGGTCCTTAATGCTCTAAGACCAAAAACACTGCATCAGTGGGCCCAGACAATATCCCAGGATGCCTTCTAAATAGCATGAAACATGACCTATCAGGGTCTCTGGAATTACTATTTAACTGTAGCCTCCAAACAGGCTTCGTGCCTCATGAATGGAGAAAGGCAACAGTCATCCCTCTGCACAAAAGTGGGCCATCTACAGACCCTGGAAACTACAGGCCTGCAAGTCTCACTAGTCTTATATGTAACACCATGGAAAGAATTATCATAAAGATGATCAACAGAGATATAGTAAACCTCCAGACACTGGACCCAACCCAGTTTGGTTTTGTCAAGGGCAGACCATGCCTACTCAGCCTGGTTCACTTCTTTGAGAAGGTCACTAAAGTAATGAATGAGGGCAAAATCATTCACACTGCCTACCTTGACCTGGCCAAGACATTTGACACAATACCCCACTCGGGCATTGTTGACAAACTCAAGAGGTTAGGTAGAAACCCGTATGTTACATGGTGGATAGCCAAATGGCTCACTGGCAGGACCCAGGAAGTTAGAATTGGAGAGTCCACCACTACAAAGAGGCCAGTCAGAAGTGGAGTCCTTCAGGGATCAGTCCTTGGACCACTCCTTTTTTGTATTTACTTCTCAGAAGTCAAGGCTAATGTCAGTGGTCTCTGGCTGACTAAATTTGCAGATGATTGCAAATTAGGAGCTGTCATTGAATCTCACACTGACACAGATGTTCTCCAGGAGGGGCTGACACAGACAAACTGGTGTCAGAGCCATGGACTAAAACTAAATTCCAAGAAATGCATACTAGTATCCTTTAGGAAGTCATCCATCCCTGGTAAGTATCATAATGACAACACACCCCTTAGAGATTACCCAGTAGTCAGGGACTTAGGGACACACACATAGATAGTAATCTAGCCTTTGATCATCATGTGTCTACAGTGGTGAGGAAATCATTCCATGTTGCGCAATTTATAAACAAAGGTATGGCATCTATGTCCAAGGGATTCATTGCTCCACTGTATTTGGCATTCATCAGACCTATCACTGAGTACTATGCCCCCTTTGGTATGTACCTAACCAGGCATAGCCAACAACTGGAACATCCACAGAGGTTCATCACTAAAAGAATACAGAGCATAAGTAATATGTCCTATGCAGACTGCCTCAAGGCCCTATCCTGTATTCTGTCTCCTACAGGCTTTTGAGGGGAGATCTGTGCCTGGCATACAGGGCATTGTCAGACCCAACTCTGATGGACCTCCTGCATATCCACAAAGCAAACAGTACCAGTATTACTCATTCTAAAGACTTAAACCTTGCCTGTGATATAAATAGGACCTGCTGGAGAGATGGGTATGTATCCCAAAGACTACCCCATCTATGGAACAGGCTCCTCTCACCATCCATGTGAAGCAGAGTTCCTCCCTAACCCAATTCAAGTTCAACATGGGCAATAGGATGGGAAACTGGAAATTCATCCCTGGTTTGGCACCTATGTCTCTGATGCAAACAGGTAACCTGTAAATGGTTCATCTCCCAGGCCCCTGCTTATAAATGTTTCATCTCCCAAGCCCCTGCTTACACTTATCAAAGGTATCAGAACTTGTCATAGATTTGGGAAGCATAACTAGGCTTAAAAGGCTCTTGTGATTGTTAGCCTAGTAACCACCTATGGACCTATGAACCTATTTAGCAGGAAGCTCACTTTGGAGAAAAGGTGTAGGTGTTCTCAAAAAGAATAGGTAGAAGGAAATGAAAAGTAAGGTAGATAAAAGGGGAGGGTCCAGGAATGGAAAGCTGTATGTGGTAAAGTACTGCTAGGAAGCTATAGACATCAGGTATGGCACATGGAGGGAGACTACCAGCAAAGACATTGAGAAGGACTGTTGATGTACTGGAGAAGAAAATATTTCTGGTTGGACTAGGGGCATTGGAAAGGAAGAGGAGAAGCAAGACCAAGGGACACACTTGTCTACTATAAAGTAACAGAACAGCCTTTTCTTATTGTAAATTATACTAATGCATTATCTCTTGGTGTATCAAGTTGGAAGGTTATCTAGCTTGTATTTTCTTATTGTTCAGCATGGTATGCTTCTACTTGAAAAGTATAATTAATGTCACTCAATCTTTTGAAGCACAATTTTAAAGTGCAATTTTATTAGGACTGAAACGTATTACCAAACATTGAGCTCCCAGATTACTTCTTAAATGGGTAGATACCACACAGCAAAACAGAGCAGATGAGACAGTAGTGTTAACTCACAGTGGTATATACTTTACTCTTAACTTATTAATAACTAGCTCACTTTGTTACCTTGGGTAAGTCTTCTTTGTTCAGTTAACATTCCAAGCAAGCATTATAGCTGGTATAATATGTTATTGACTATAAAATGTTGCTTGACTGAGGTCTTGTTTGGATGATTTTACTGAAGCTAACATAGGTGCACAAAATTTGGAATAATTTTGAAGTCACATCGATTACATTACTCCAATTAATTACTGTGGCATTGTTGGACCGTGTATATCACAAAAAGCTTCATAATGAGTAAAGTTGCTATACCCTAACTGCATTGCATTTATCCCTGATAACACAGATACTTGTAAAAAATGCATATAAAGTTTAATTAAATGGCAAGATGTTAGTGGCATTTCTAAAAGTCCAGAACCTAGTGCATAAGTTAATCTTGCCCCAAATCTACTAACACTGAGCATGCTGATGTCTTACTTGAGCATGCCAGCGTGCTAGTTCTTAGTACTTAAAAAAGCATTCCTCTACCTTGCTGGATGACAATTACTTGTCTTATTAGAGCAATTCTGTTAGCAACTCTAAAAACACTGCATCAACAAGGAAGAAGAGATTACATGAAAATCAGGATTACCCTACGACAAATCTTATATGGGAAAAATAAAGTAGACCACTAGGGTACAGAAAACATTCCATTCTTGCACAAAGGCTGAACACACACTAAACAATTCTGTAGAAACCAGTAACACTCCTCTAACTAAAAACAAACCATGACAACCTCTGAGTAAGTATTTACAGTTGATGGCTTACTACTACAGAGTGGTAAAAACCTTCAGCCCAGAATTAATAGGCTCCAGATCATGGTGACGTCTCTCCTGGGTACGAAACTCATTAGCTTTCTTTGAAGCCATTGTCAAACAAGCTGCCAGAAAGTACAGTAGAAACACATCATTTTGACAGGAGGCACACATTACCTGGGCTGTACTGAAGCAGTAAACATAGCTCATATAGTTAGAGAAATCACTGAAATGATAAAAGATAAAGATTTTAGTTTTGCCACAGTTATTCTCCTTCGCCAAATGTGCCACTATGAAAACTCAAGATGGCCAGCTCTTATAGCAGAGAAATTAGGAGATTAAGCTAACAGTTAGGTTCACAACAGATTTAGTTATAGGAGCATTTGGCTACTAGACCTAATTATTTTGCAGGAGACAAGTGTATGAGTCGTGCATATAATAAATCACTGGCATCTAGCAGTGAATTTTTTAACCTCTTCCCACTGACCATTCCATCAGTCACCATTAAGACTTTTATCTTGCTTTTACAACATGCAGTGCTAAAAGTCTTAATAAAGAAATCAGTAATGTGCAGTTGTTTGCCCATTGTGAGAGAGCATGTGTACTGAAAACAAATGACAGGGATGAGTAATGGTAACCTTTCCCTCAAATTATGTGACAATCACAAGTATCTAAGGAACAGGTGAAGACATATCCATATAAGTACATGACAGCCTTGTTTCAATCTCTTAGATAATCACACAGAAGCTTAAGTCATTGGTGTTTACAAGACTTTTTTAAAAAGTACTTAAAACAGCAGACTTCTCTAAGTCTTAATCTAGTCCTGTTCTCTGAGAACATCTTAACTGTCCTTAAGGACATATTTACTGAAAATGATGACATCATTTAAGATGATCCTAATTACTTTGGTAATGACTGGATCAACAATTAAAGTTTGCTTAATAGTGAGGTCACAACTATGAACATGTTCACTTTGCCACAAGGGAAGCAAATACCTTAGATGTAGTATTTCCCCACCCTTTTACAAAAGGGCAATCAGTTCCTGCTTCCCCACTTTTATCCCCTGGACATAGCTGCATCACAACAGTTATGTTTTAAGAAACCATCTGATGGTTTAAAGCTCACTTCTGGGAAATTTTACAGGGTTGATTATTCTGGATTAGCTGAAGGAGCTGAGGTAGTATGCCTAATAATCCCATCAATTCGTGGGCCATTTCTACACAAAAAAGATAACCCAATTACTATGAAGGCTAGTATTTATGCTACTACTTACAATAGTTCCAACAAACTGTAGGAAAACTAGCACAGAAGGATCAGGTTTACCATCACAATGCCGACGCAGCACTTGCTGAGGGTTATGATTATCAGATCACATCAGATGTCATATCACGCCATATGGCGTAACGGTGCCATTGCCCATTGCTTGAATGGACTGTGCATTAAATTCACATGAGCTCATGCGCGCGGATCAGTGATAAGTACATTAGGGGGAAATACACTTTCCTCACTGTAGTAGTGTCTCTCGAGTTGGAATATAGTAAGGGGGTTGGGGGGGGGGGGCACAGGGGTGGGCCCGCTGCTGTTTTTTGTGTGTATTGCGTATGTCGCTCGCGACATTTTTCGACAATACACCCCTTTTTTCGGGTTTAGGTGGATCGAAATGTTCATTTCTGATGTAACAACAACATAATAAATGATTTTTTTTTTTTATTTTTTATTAATGATAGTAAACCGAAGGATCATATTGTCAGTGAACATATACTAAGATGAACACGCAAGAGAAAATTTCAAAAATATTCCAGCAAGAAAAAATAAATATAATAAAGATAGACTGGGAAAAGCTAGTGACAAACTAAACAAATCTATTAAAAGAGTCAATCATTTTATGAATGAAAACTTGCTATTAACTCTGATGACAATAAGAATGCATTTTTGAGTATTTGAAATAGGAACAGCGCATGTATGATAATCATATGCTGTAAAATAGTTGACATTCCATGAGAGGTACTTGCACCATTTGATACCATTTCTAACAAATGTCCATTACTCACTAGTGGTATCAGTGGACTAGATTGCCTGACCATCAACCTGCCAGATATGTCAGTACTTTTAACTACACATGTGCTGGTCAGTCCTAACTATATTTGGATATATGTATTAAAATGCTTTGCATAAGCTTAGGGCTTATTTTGTCTGATTTTTCCATCTGTTTTGTTAACTGGTTATGTACTTAATCTTTGGAAAAGAGCTATACTGGCTCCAATATACAAATGTGTTAATAAACTAGACCATACTTGTTTCTGTCCTATCAGTTTAACTATCAGTCATTGTGGGTAGATTAATTGATTTGAGGCTTTTATGAGAATTTTAGGCTAGTTTCATATGTTTAAGAATTTGATTTTATTAGTTCTAGAAAACTCCAACACATCGATGTCAACCTTGGTAGTTTCTTATTTCCACTTCCTGCATAGTAGAACTGGAGATGTATACAGATCTAACCGTTAGCAAATTATCCTGCAGTGCACATACAATGGGTAAATTATTTTTGTGATAAATTGTTTTTAAGGAAGGGTGTATGGTGACTCTATCTTCACATTCCAGTAAGGTATGTAACTTCATAATAAGATACTAGCTAACACCTACACAAAAAAAGTATCCTTTGAGGCTGAAATGTAATGACTTTGTTTAGAGGACTGCATAGGGTGATATGTGCTTACTAGGCTAATAACCACAAGGGCCTTTTTAAGCCTAGCCATGCATCCCAAATCTGTGACAGGTTCTGGTACCCTTGATAAGTTTAAGCAGGAGCTTGGGAGGTAAAACATTTACAAGCAGAGTCCTGGGAGATGAACCATTTACAGGCTGCCTGTGTCCATCAGAGACATAGGTTCCAAACCATGGATGAATTTCCTGCTCCCCATTCAATTGACCAAGTTTATATTTGAATTGGGTGAAGGAGGAACTCTGCTTCACATGAATGAGGAGCCTGTTCTAGAGAAGGGGATAGTCTCTGGGATACATACCTGTCTCTCCAGCAGGTCCTGTTTATATCACAGGCAAGGTTTAAATCTTTATAATCGGTAATTTTGGTGCTGTTTGTTTTACAGATATGCAAGAGGTCCAGAGTGGGGTCTGACAATGCCTTGTATGCTAGGTGGGTCTATATTAGAACATCAAATATTTAACAGTTCGAATCACTAAAGGTCGACCTTTAGTGATCGAACTGTTAAAACATTGAATGTTCAAGGAAAAAAAAAACAACAAAAAAAAAACTAAATGGTGTAGGCAGGGGGGTAAGCCCCCCTGCACCCCCACACCCCCCGCTACTTAAATATACCAACTCTGAGACCGCACTACATTGAAGTAAACAGAAATCTCCCCTTACGGAGATTTCTGTTTACTTGTTCGATGTTCTGCAGTTTCGCTATTCACATGTCGACAATGTCAGATTCGACATTGTCAGCTTTCAAGAATTTAATATAGACCCTGCTAGGCATAGATCTCCCCTCAACAGCCTGTAGGAGGCAGAATACAGGGATACGGCCTTGAGATGGTCTGCACAGGACATGTTACTTAAGCCCTGTATTCTTTTAGTGAGGAACCTCTGTGAATGTTCCAACTGTTGGATATACCAGGTTAGGTACATACCAAAGGGGGCATTGCACTCAATGATAGATCTGATGAATGCTGAATACAGTGCATTTACAGTCTGTGAAAAGAAAATGAGAAAAAAAATCTTGATTTCAATGCTCCTGCTGCTGTTTTCAATTTCCCCAGTACAGTTCTGGCTCTGCAGCATATTTTTCAACTCTTGACTGCTGCTAATCTGTGATATTCTGCAGTCACAATATTTATAGACATAGCTATTTAATTTCAATAATAATTTCACCAGTGTCATTAGTTCAGCAGAAATCTGCAGTTCAAACTCCTA
This sequence comes from Protopterus annectens, assembly GCF_019279795.1. NCBI lineage: Eukaryota > Metazoa > Chordata > Ceratodontiformes > Protopteridae > Protopterus > Protopterus annectens. Next base: position 806,595,567 of record NC_056734.1, read on the forward strand.
AAACTTCTTAGGAGTTTTCCAGCTGCAATATAAAATAAGAGCTCCAATATGATTCCGTATCACTATAGACTTTTCAACAAAAATGGAACAATGGTCAGCTAAACTAATGGGGTAAACTTTGTTAACATGAGCTCGAGACAGAAGACATTCTGTAATCCAGGTAACACCGAGTTGTGTATTCTGGAACTTTAAACATGTATTGCTTAAGGTTATCATGAAGGAGTCATGACACTCTGCCAGACACATAACACCATAATCTCTTGAAGAACATCCGTAGCCCTATCATATTTGACTAGGTGACCGCAGTTCTGTCTTAAACATGACAGCGTACAGCATTCAGTTCACCTGCACTTACAATGGAATCACACCTCCCTTTGAAACAAAGGAAAATGAGAGTTAGGGAGTATAATAATGTAGTAACTGATTGGTTCATCAAGATGCACCACATCTGGGAGCCATTGATTCAAAAATGTATTTTAAGTAGGGTATCTTAGCGGACACCCTCCTGCATGGGGGTTGAGAAGTTTATTTACCCACCACTTAAGGCCTTAATTTTTGGTTTAATAAGTCAGATTTCACTGAAATAGAAAGTTGTGTTAAAGTTATTTATATATGACTAGTCTGAGGTAATTGGAAAAAGAGCAGCATGGAAAATAAAGGGAACTTGGTAGAGGAGTGGTGTGCAGGAGAAAGGCAGGTGAGCTAAGGACTAAAACAAGGAACAAAGAGAAAAGAGACAGAAGGAAGGGTAGTGAATAACCCAGGAAGTCACTCACAAACTAGTGCTGGCCAAGCATACAGTTAGATCTCAATCCTAAGCACCGCCATGGGCAATCCTCATGTACAGATCAGAGTCAATGAAATGAGTCACAAAAAGAGATAAAGGTAATACTAAATCACATTTTCATATATACACCGCATGAGGTATACTATATATAAAAATATGAAAATGTGTTTTAGTATGATCTTAAGCACTGAAGAAGAGTTTTATCTCAAAAGCTTTTCTATTTAACTTGTTTTACATCACCTTTTGAGTTCCTTTCACTTTTTATTCTTGGACTCTTTTGTTTGGAGATGTATATTGGGTGTTTACCCACTTGTATTTTTGCTCTGTAGTTTTTTCTCAGTGGTGCCACTGCAGGGGAACCCTGCACAAGCTCTTAAAGTAAATGTCTACCCCCCCGGTAAGGAGTATTTCATTATAATAGCTTTATTTAAATCAGTAAATCAGTACAGGCCAAATAACAAGCAGAACATTTAATAAAACATTGTTAAACAAAGAACAAGCAAGATCAGAGGCACTGAAATGGTCTGCAAGATATTTTATTTATGAACTGGGTTAGTGAATTGAACAAACCATTTTCACCCAAGATTCAGTTCCAAAGGCAGCAAAACTTGTAAAGACTAAAAAGTAGTACTAAGGTGCAAAGCAAAGGGTGATTTTAAAAATGACCATTGATCTGAAAGTATAATGGGTATCATGATATAATATAAAATTATAGCAAAAAAACACTAAATTGTAAGCAAAATACGTTATGTACCATATGAATTATGATGACAGCTAAGCACAAATTTAGTATAATATAACGTACACTCCCCCCACACACACACATATACCTGTCCAAAAACTTTGCACAGAATAATATCACATACCAAGTGAATGAAAACAACATATTTCACATAAAAAGCAATACATCAGCACTCTGGTTTGATAAAAAAAAAATTGTACTCCCTTCTACAGTTGAAAAAGAGAGAGAAACCAGTTTTGCTTATACAAGATTCATCAGATAATGACAGAAAGTGAATGTGCTGTGTAGTATATAAGAAAAATAGTTACATGAACTGAATAAAGTGAAGATTAAAGTTGTGCTTTCACAATAAAGGTTTCTATTGAAACACAAGAAAGAAGTGACACCATATTTAGGTAGAATATAAGAAAATTAAGAAAATTTTAAGATTTGAGTCAGTAAATATTGTGTGTCTTTGATTCAGTAAATATTGTGCCTCTGTCTCTCTGCAGTTAAGTTGCCTGAAGTGTGAAAAAGTGTAGCCATCTGATCTCACTGAAAGTTGTTAGACTGCTTTGAAATTCCTTTGTTAGTGTTAGTTAGCTTGGGGGTTTCTGCTAACATTAAAATCTGTGTTGGTAACATTTCTAGTAATCATTTTAAATCGAGTTGCTGGCTACTGACACCTGTCTGCATATATCAACTGGACACAAGCTGATTTAAGTATATTTTTCTCTGCACTTATTTAAGATTTGAGTCAGTAAATATTGTGTGTCTTTGATTCAGTAAATATTGTGTCACTGTCTCTCTGCAGTTAGTTCCTCACTCCCCCTCCCTGTTTCCTGTTGTGGTGTTAATCTTGATGGCTTTGGAATTGCCTGCCCCTGCTGTAAATCTCTTTTTGCACACTTCTCCTGGACCCATCTCATTTGCTCACTCAACTGAGTACAGTGAGATCATATTTTGATTTCGGATACTCCTACCAATCCCATCTCCTCTGTGGTGTACAGAGAGAGCACTTGGGAAGGACATTCCCCCATAGTATCTTAATCTGCTCTGTTTCCTCTGTCTCAAAAAAAAAATTTTTGCATTTCATCTGCCTTACTGTATTTGTGTTTCTTCCTACTATATTACCTTATTTTGCTTTTGCCACTTCTTAAAAGTACTCAATTGAATTTATTCTGATGCCTTTATTACTGCTTGTTAGTAGCCTGATTAAATTGTAACTGTTATTCTAAGGCCCTTGGTTTAAACACTTGGGCTTCAAACCAGTTGTTTTACATTAAGAAGGTTTGTGGTCTGCACTGTTGTGGCAGGACAGGTAGCGTACATCCTTCTAAGTTGGGAACTGCTGATTGAAGGCTCAGTGTCTGTTATTCTAAAAGTGTATTAGTTCTGGGTTAAGCACTTGGGCTTCAGGCCAGTTATTTTACATTAAGAAGGTTTGTGATCTGCACTCTTGTGGGAGGAGAGGCTAGATTCTGCCCTTCAGAGCTGGGAATTTCTGGTTAAAGGCTTATTGCACATGCTTACTTGAACTGTTTCTTTCTGAAATCGGTATGCCTTGTTTGCTATAGCATAGACTAGATTCAGGCCGGCTGGATCTAGCTTTGTTTGTATAACTTGTGCACTGATCCAGGCCGTCTTTTTGGAGAAGGTTTCTCTGTACCCTAGTGGCAGGACTGTGCACTTAGAACTTGTCTGATTGAAGACTGCTGGAACAGGGCTCAGTTTTAAGCTTTTTAACTGGTTAATTGGGTAAAGTGTTGTTTTGATTGTGTCTGCTCTATTTTCTGAAATATATATACATATAAATATATATATATATATATATATATATATATATATATATATATATATATATATATATATATACTTGTTTCTTGCCTTTCTGAACTAGTATAGTCCAGTTTTCAGGTTATTGCTGAATCCAGGGCTGTGTTACAAGTTTATGTGTTGCCATACCTTACTTGGATAGAAGGACATTTCTCTGTTCACCTGTGAGAGAGAGGAGCTTTGAGCAGGCTATCTGTCCCTGGAGGAGTGGTTTCAGCCCAGAATTTAGTAGTTTATTGGCCATTTTGGGCTAATTTTGATTGTATCTGCTCTATTTTCTGAAAAAAATACTTGTTTCCCGCCTTTCTGAACTAGTATAGTCCAGTTTTCAGGGTATTGCTGAATCCAGGGCTGTGTTGCAAGTTTCTGTGTTGCCCATACCTTACTTGGATAGAAGGAAGTTTCTCTGTTCACCTGTGAGGGAGGGGAGCTTTGAGCAGCCTATCTGTCCCTGGAAGAGTGGTTTCAGCCCAGAAGTTAGTAGTTTATTGGCCATTTTGGGCTAATTTCTATCTCTTTCACTTCCCTGCTATAAAAACCTCATTTGCACAGTTTTTATGCTTGTATTCCGCTCAGCAAGTGCCTTCCAGGTGTTCTGCAGAGTCTACAGGAGCAGAGAGACAAAAGAGTGACTTTGGAGTGATTAAGTATCACTTTTCTGCTTTTCTTGCTATCTTAACTAATTCCGCCTAAAACGTCAGTGTTTTTTAGCGAATCTGTGATTTAAAAAGTTTGTTATTGCTACATATTGTACTTATTTGCAGCCTGCACTTGAATTAAGTAATTTTTGTGTTTAAATAAACTGTTTAACTGTTGTAGGCTACACACTAAAGTGCAATAGCCTTTTCTGTGCATTTAAAGTGTTGTTTTGATTGTATCTACTCTATTTTCTGAAAAAAAAAATATACTTGTTGCCCGCCTTTCTGAACTAGTATAGTCCATTTTTCAGGTTATTGATGAATCCAGGGCTGAGCTACAAGTTTCTGTGTTGCCCATATCTTACTTGGATAGAAGGAAGTATCTCTGTTCACCTGTGAGAGAGGGGAACTGTGAGCAGCCTATCTGTCCCTGGAGGAGTGGTTTCAGCCCAGAAGTTAGTAGTTTATCAGCCATTTTGGGCTAATTTCTATCTCTTTCACTTCCCTGCTATAAAAACCGCATTTGTGCGGTTTTGTGCACTGGGCAGCACCATTTAGCTAGAGTTAAACTATTCTCGGCTCCACTAAGTCTATTCTTCAATTGTTCCCTTGGAACTAGACAAACCTTCAACTTTAGCACTCAAACCATTCATTTCACAGTCAAGCACTTGCTTAAAACTCATAGCAAGCAATAATTAACCCTAGCACTAGACCCTCCCCTATACTGTCCAGAAGGACAAGACTCTCTATTCGTCCCCACCAACCAATCAGAAAAACAGCTTACTGTGCCTATTCAGGCATGTCCAAAGGGCAGTTTCCTGTGTACTCTCCAGTCCAACTGGTGAATCTGGGCATTTTGAGGCAATGTTACAAGTGCCTCGTGTACACAGACAACCCTCTCCTCCTACCACCAAACACTAATGTATGCAAGAGATGCAATTATACAGCCAAACTGGAGACAAAGATCTCTCAACCCAAGACTGGAACTGACAGTCAAGAGGAGAAGGGTAATACTTGCAACACACCACCAGTCTCTCATAGACCTAATAAACCAACACTGGCAAATAACACACATGAATACATGAAAACATACTCGGAGGCTCTAAATAAAAATCTGCAAAAGCAACAGAGACCTCCAAAGCAGACATCCAAGCAACCTCCACACCCCATCACCAACCATGAAACACATACTACACATAATCAGTGTGCCACGCAGTCACAGCCCTTAAGGCAAAATAACATACCCAACACACTAGTAATAGGTGACTCTATAGTCAGGCATATTGATGTCCCACTAACTAAGCTGGACAAGGAGAAGGTTACAGTTAACTGCCTGTCAGGTGCCAGGATCCGCCACATAACACAAGCACTCAGGTCACTCCAGAACAAGTACAAATACAACTCTGTCATTGTCCATGTTGGTGTAAATGACCTGAGACGTACCTCCCTGGACTATATGAAAAGAGACATGGAAGAGCTCTCTGATCATGTAGCCCAGGCCGGTATGACCCTGACCCTGAGTAGCATCCTGCCCTCACCAAGAATGATGCCACAGTATAAAGAAAAAATGATCAATTTCAACAATTGGCTAAGTTTCTGGTGTCATTCAAAGGGGATCCAGTATCTGTCCACCTGGGATGACATGCTCGACAAGCCACGTTGCTTTGTAAGAGATGGCTTGCACCTGTCACCCTTAGGCTTTTGAATACTGGCCATGGCTCTTGCCACCCCCATAGTGCCTTTTTTAGGCAAGGCTGAAAAGACAAATCCACCACCATAAATAGCACAAGTAACCAAAAACTGAGGGTAATGCTACTCAACACCAGAAGTCTAAACCTCAAAATGCAAGCACTCGAGGCACTCCTCAGTATGGAGAACATCGACATCTGTGCAGTAACAGAAACCTGGTTTAAGGCTCCTGAGAGCACCACAGCACTACTAGGCTATAACTCATACCATAACTTTTGGCCACAGAACCAGGACCGAAACACAAAAGGCGGGGGTGTATCCATATTCATCAAGGATACCCACACCTCCAGGTTAGTGGCGCAGCACAATGCATCAGAGATCATCCATGTGCAACTAACAATGGGCAAAACTGCAATCCAAATTGTAGCTTGCTACAGATCACCCACCATGACCCAGGACCCCCATTCTGCATTTCTGGAGACACTGGGAAATATGAAGGTCCTACCAAACACCTTAATACTGGGTGATTTTAATTACCCAAACATAAGCTGGGAGAACTACTCAAGTACTAACTCCCTTGCCCAACGCTTCCTAGAATTTATAAACTCGAATGCCCTGGATCAACTGGTCAACACCCCCACCAGAGGGAACAACATATTGGACCTGGTCATCACCAACATGGGCGACCGGTGTTCCACACCGGACGTCAACCTCTCACTGGTTAGATCAGACCATAGACTAATCACTCTGGATATCCACATTCTGCCCCCACCCCCAATCAAGTAAACCACCATGAAAAACTATTCAAAAGCAAACTTCACATTACTTAAGACTGAAGTGGAAAAGTTCACAGCCCACATGCTAAAGGACAATGCTGTCCAAGCTGCTGAAACTTTTACAAAGGCACTCTATGAGCATCTGCAGGAATGCATGGATCGTGCTATCCCAAGTAAAACCAAGACTCACTCCTCCAAGAAAAGGAAACCAGTCTGGTGGACCCCTGCCATAAACAAGCTATACAACAGAAGGAGGAAACTAGTACAGAAAAGAGTAAATTCCCAAGAAGAAAAGACATCCCTGATCAGTATCAGCAAGAAACTATGATCCCTCATTAAATCATCCAAGGCTAGTTTCGAAAGAAAAATTGCCAATGACTCCAAAGATAACCACAAAGCATTCTTTAGCTATGTCAAGAACCTAAGTGGAAACTCTCAGATCTGCTCTGAGTTAGTGCAGAATGGCACAAAATACACTGAACTGACTGATATTGCAAACATTCTGGCAGACAGGTTTAGTGCAAACGTCACCCCTCTCTCACTCCCTAAAGGGCCCATAAGCATACCAGAAGAATGTAGGGCCCCGTCAATCACAAATGCACAGGTTAAAACAGCCCTATCCAAAGCCAAAAACACAGCTTCAATGGGACCAGACGGGGTCCCAGGCTGTGTCTTATAAGAGCTCCAAAATGAACTAACCCCTCACCTAAACACACTGTTCAAACTCAGCCTCTCTACAGGCTATGTACCCATAGAGTGGTGCACAGCAACAGTTATCCCACTCCACAAAGGTGGAGCCCCAACGACCCCGGGAACTATCGCCCTATAAGCCTGACTAGCCTGTTCTGCAAGGCTATGGAACGCATCATCATGGAACTCATTAACAGAGACTTTGGGAGCCTCCAAACCTTGGACCCTACCCAGTTTGGTTTTGTTAAGGGCAGATCATGCCTCATAAACCTGGTGGACTTCTTTGAGATGGTTACCAAGGCATTAGATGAGGGAAAGGAGGTCCACACAGCCTACCTAGACCTTGCAAAGGTTTTTGACACCATTCCCCATTCTAGTATTATAGACAAGCTCACCAGCTTGAACATAAACCCCCTACATCATGAGATGGGTTGCCAACTGGCTCATGGCTGACATACAAGGCCATGTCCAACCCAGAATTGATGGACATGCTCCACCTAAAAACACAGGACATGCTGGAGGGATACATTCCTATCCCAGAGACTCCCTGTGCTTTGGAACAGGATTCCAATATACATCAGGCAGAGCCGCTCACTAACACTCTTCAAGAGAAACCTTGATGGGTGGATGGGAAACAGAAAATTTACCCCTGGGATCACTGCACTGGCTCTGCTGGACAGTGGCGCAGGGAACTGATGGCTCTGCTGGACAGAGGCACAGGGAACTAATCTAAGGGGGTGGTGAAAGCCAACACATTCTGGCTAGGCTTATAAATGCCCTGGGGCAGATAGCCTAGTACTTACCTATGAACCTATGAACCTATAATGTTAGATGTAGAGGTGAATAATAGTGTTATTAAGAAAAATCAAGAAAAAATAATGGTAGGAATGGTTGGGTATGTGATGTTATGTCCGGTGTGAGGAACCTGCATACAAAAGCTGATTGGAAGGTTCAAAGAGTAGATGAGAATGTGAAGAATATAAAGTAATAAGGGAGGGACTGGAGGATGTGATAAGAGGGAAGAATGTAAAGCATGCTGGGTATATGTTTAAAAAAATCAGTGAAAGAATAAACTGTGCTTTTCAGAAGTAAAACAATGGATAAAACAGTCTCCTGCACAAGGAGGAGGTTTAGGTATAACAAAACTATAGTGGAAAAGCAATAGGTGTAAATTGCAGAATTTGACATCTGGAATATAGATCAGAAAACAAAAATGAAAATAATGCAGGAAAAGGTTTGATGTGTATTGAAGAAAATAGTACATGAGGGTGTTTTTGGAATAAAAGAAAAATGTGAATATGTTATTTATATGAAACCAATGGAGATAGAGGGGAAGATCATAGCTGAAAAGCTATTAAAAGCATGTGTTGCTATAGATTGTGAATAAATGTGGAAGATGTTAAAAATGGGTCTATATTAGCAAAGCGAAAAACCCTATGCACGAATACCAAAACATCGACCCCTATACCACGAACCGCGAAAATCCCGAACGCACTAAACTGCGAAAAAAAAATATCGAACTGTCATAGTCGGCCAACCCCACCACCCGCTACATACTACCTACCCAAACAAAATAAATAAACCACATACATACACTAACCAAACCCTACTTCTAACCTAAACTAAAGCACCAAAACCTTACCTCCAACACTACACTAAACCCCACAAACACAACTATCTATGCATTCTCCTTAACCCCTCCCTAACCCTAAGGTCCGTAACTACTGCACACATCCCCTACAGACATACACCTTAACAAAATAAAAGCACCAAAACCCTACCTCCAACACTACACTAAACCCCACAAACACAACTATCTATGCACTCTCCTTAACCCCTTCCTAACCCTAAGGTCCGTAACTACCGCACACATCCCCTACAGACATACACCTAAACAAAATAAATAATACACATACATACACTTAAAAAAACCCTACACCTAACACTACACTAACTGTTATATACAGTACCTATCTATACACTTACCTTAACCCAAATCCTAACACTAAAGTCCTGTCTATCGCACACTTACCTTACGGAGCTGTACCGCAGATGGGGCAACCAAAACAAATCGACATTTCGAAAATCGTGGTTTTGACCGTTCGGCGTTTATGTATTTTGCAAAATATGGTTCAATGTCTTTGTATTCGCCTAAAGGGATTTTCGATCGGGTAATAAGAACCCGTTAAATACCTATGGTGTAGGATAGGAAGTAATGAGTTTTTCCAGTGCATTTACAGGAGTGCATGGAGTAAGTTACTGATAAATGGATAATGAGTATAATTATAGAAATTAATAAAGTTGTTAGGTAAGGATGCTCAATAAGAAGAACACTATTTAGGTGTAAATGTAGTTATGATGCTTTTCAAATAGAAAAGTGATGGAACTCAAGATAAATAAATAAACAAACTAAAATTATATTAGAATCCAAATTATGCAGATTATTTTGTGAATAAAATGAATGTAAAGGGGTTAATTAAGGTATTTAAATATGTAACGTAGGGTAATTTTGTGCAAGAAAAGGGATCAGAGATTTGATGAAACTGAGAGGATACGTTTTATAAGAAAGGAAATTTTAGTATTAGGCACTGCATATGGGAAAAAGGAAGTGGCAAATACAGTAAGAAAATAGATACTTCAGAAAATAAAAAAGTAAGTTGACAGAAAATATTAAAAATGACTGGTGAAAAATATTAATAAATATAGTATTGCTGGAAAAGTGGCATATATAGAAGGAATTTTCATGTTTGAAACAGACAGAGAAAAGGAATTAGAAATTGCATAGAGCAATATGAGGTTCTACACTGAATCCCATAAAGAGCCATTATATATAATGAAAGCAAAAAAAAAGTGGACTTGGATTACAGAAACAAGTACTTTATATGGTGTGATGTTATGAGGTAGTGCCATCTGTGCCAGGGAGAATAGGGTAGTACATGTGTACATATGCCAGCACAGCCAGCTGGAGTTTTATAAAAAAAAAAGAAGTTTATGTCATTTGATTATCTCTCTAATTTGTACAGATGCTGATGTTAAAAATATGTTTGTGAAGTTACCTGTGTTATAAATGTATATTAAGTTGTATTGCTGTAACTGATCAAATGTGAACGTTTTATCAATGAACCCTAGAAGGATGGAAAGTTTGAAATTGTGTTATAGTTTTCAGATGCAGCCATGGATCTTAGCAAAGCTCTGCGTCTGTACTGTACCAGAGTCAGGTGACTAGAGGTGATATCATACTGTAACCAGCATCTAGTTTCTTTGGAACCCTTGCAGCAGCATAGATTCTGATTGAAAAGATTTCCAACAGGGAAGATCTCTGACAAGAGACATATATCTATATATATACCGAATTTCAAACTTTCGAGACTATATAGCCGAAACCCCTAATTACCAAAAGACCAAAAGGGCGAATTTCAAAATCCCAATCATCGGGAGTTTGACATTCGCACTTCTGGTGTTGAGGTATGGTGGAAGGTCAGGTAAGTATCTATGTTTAAATGTGTTGGTTAGGGTTTAGTGTGTTAAGCTGAGAAGAACGACAATAATAACAGTAATTCTTTAGTTAGACAGGGATATCTGGTGAGTTAGTAGTATTATTGTATGTATGTTTGTGAACTATATCCCTATATTATTTTTTTATATACTGTGGTTGAAACTCTATTGTTTATTATATTCAGTATTCTCTTGTGCTGTGACTGTGATGTGTGTGTGCGAGGGGAATGTAGGTGTGTTGTGGTGTTTCATGTGTTTGTGTATGTAGTGTGACCTTGGAGTTAGACTATTTAAATAGGGGGGTGGGGGGTAATCTGTAGTTTAGGTTTATGTGTTTGTGTTCTAGGGGACGGTGTGTGTATGTGTATGTGTGTGGTGTATGTTGAGTGTAGTTTTCAGTAGTTTGAATTTCGTGGTTTTCATGTTTCAGTGTTTTAGTGTTTTGGGTATTTGGTATCAGGATTTTGGGCATCGGTAGTTTGGGTTTTCAGGATTTAGTAGTGGTTCCATATAGGTCCACCTGATTACGCTGAAAGCTGAGAAGAACGACAATGAGATAACCGACACCGGAAGATTGACAACAGAGAAGACCGACAGTTGAGAATCCCAATGCTGAGAACACTGACATGTTAAGGTAAGTGTGCGATGGGGACGGATGTTAGGGTCAGGGTGTGGGTAAGGTAAGTGTGTGATAGTGACGGACGTTAGGGTAGGGTGCGGGTGAGGTAATTGTGCGATAGTGACGGACATTAGGTTTGGGGGCGGGTTAAGTGAGTTAGGGTTATGGTGCGGGTAAGGTAAGTGTGTGATAGTGACAGACAAGGGTTAGGGCCGGATTTAGTGAGTTAGGTTTAGGGTGCGGGTAAGGTAAGTGTGCGATAGTGACGGACCCTAGGGTTAGGGTTTGGGTTAAGGTTAGTGCATATATAGTTGTGTATGTAAGGTTTAGTGTAGGTTTGTAAGGTTTTTGGTGTGCTTGTGTTGTGTGTGTGTGTTTTTTGGGAAAGTTATTTGTTTTGTTGATTGTTGAGATTGTGGTTTGTCGGGCATGTGAAGTTTCGTGTTTTTGAATTTTTGGTTTTGTTGTGTCGGTTATATCGTTGTCGGTGTTTTGGTGTGTCGGTGTTATCAGGTAGACCCATATATATATATATATATATATATATATATATATATATATATATATATATATATATATATATATCACACATCCACACAGTCAGTCAGTGAGATTGATTCAGTCATTCATTAGAGATAGTGAGACAGATATCATTTGGCTTTTGCTGTGGTAAGGCACTCAGCAAACATTAGTTTGCCTTGCTTAGTGAGTAGTCAGGGAACAGTAATTCTTTAGTTAGACAGGGATATCTGGTGAGAGTAGTTTAGTATTGTTATCTGTAACTGTGAGAAACTATCCAACTATATTATTTTTTATATCTCTGTGGTTGAAACTCTATTGTTTATTATATTCAGTATTCTCTTGTTTTCTGTTTTATTATTTATAGTTAAATATTTTAATACTTTTTATTGTGGCTGGTCCTTTGGAGAATGCTTGTCACATCTTGACAGTACTTATGCTTTTTTAGGCGACACTGTGGCCTCTCCTGAAAGCCTTGCTGCTGTGGCCACACTACACTATTAGTATTAATATTAATTTTGCACAGTATAATTGTGTACCCTTTGTAAGAGCCTTAGGGTGGCTGACTGGTGGCATCTTTATTACCTCAGAGCCTGGGTAGAAGGGGTACAGCTGGTAAATCTGTGCCAGCCTTTCCCATCTGAATGTGTGTGTGTGTGTGTGTGTGTGTGTGTGTGTGTGTGTGTGTGTGTGTGTGTGTGTGTGTGTGTGTGTGTGTGTGTGAAAACTCAAATATCCAAGTATGTGTGTGTCAGCTACTAGGAACAGGGACACAGAGCTACAAGGTGGTCAGTGTGGAGTTTTGATATGGGCCTGGAAAAAGTAAGAGAGTCCAGCCCTAAATCTGAAGAGTGCTCCCTGTGTGCTCTTAAGGGAAACTATGCTTGGTGCAGGGACCTGCATCTGAAAATACTGTGTAAATCCATCTTTACTCTTAGTGACCTTCCCTCACTGGAGTCAGTGGTGAGGATCGAGTCTCCTTGATTGCTGGCCTGGTGTAGTGGCAACATCACATATGGCATCATTACTTATGTACCGGATTATGAGAGCAGTTGTACATGAATAATTGTTTAAAAGGCTTCTTATAACAAAATGTGGGGGATTCTGGGACTCATTTGGTGAATGAGAAAGAAATTAGTGATGTAATGTGAGACAGAGTATAAGAAAACATTCATTATAGAAACTGAATTTGGATAAATTACTGAAAAGTACAAAAAATAATATGAGATTATGCATTCTTTGAACCAATCCTTGGGACAATTTAACTGAGGATAGTATATGGCCAGTAGAAGAAAATGATTGTGAAGTGTGTAGAAATGGCAGCTGTCGATGTTTGTGGGTCAGAAGAAACAACGGAATATTTGTTTATATGATGTATGAGTGAAAAGTTTTGGAAATTAAGTTATGGCATAAGGGAAAGGTAAAACTAGCAAGTGCTAATATGATACTATATAGAAAATAGGATACAAAATATACAACAGATAACTGGGATAGTAATCTTTTTCATGCATATGACTCTTAGAAAGTTAGGTGCAAAGAAGTGTTTTATAATATCATATGGGAAGAGAAAGCTGCACTGAAAAATACAAAGTTTTGTGGAAAAAGGGGTAGGGGTTAAATGTACGTATGTTTATTTTAAATGTTGTACATATTTGTACTATAGAGTTGTAAGTAGTTGCTGGTAAATAAAGCACCCCACTCTTTTGTGGGATTTTTTACATCAAACTGCATTAACTTTAACTCAGGCAGGTGGAGGTTAGCCTTAATGCCTCATCCAAAGTACAGCACCCCTCCTTATGATATTCTGTAGTGTCAGTACTGTTAAAAGAATCAAAGCAATTGATGTGATTCCCCCAGGAAAGACAAGAGTGCTAATCAGATCAGCCACTGACATTGATACTGACAGTGAAAGAATTAAAACAGAAAATTATATGCAAGTATATAGACCAATGTGTATACTTAAATAGCTTTTTAGTTGTATAGCTTTTTGAAATGGCATTTGTTTCAGGAATGCACATTGCAATAGGCTTTATTACTGTATAAAGAACACAGAAAAAGCACTTTTTGAGTGTGACCAAGTTCTTTTCTCTCTCTGCAGCATGAGGGAAGCACAGAGGTCCAAGAGAAGACACTATATGAGAGTAAAACTGGGTATTTCTTTGAGATAACAATGGGAAGAGTCCGGGGATAGGTACTGTCAGGTGATATTTTAGTCAGCTTTGAACGAAGGGGGTCAAAGGAACTTGTTTATGACGTTATATATTAGTAAAAATAATATGAGGTTCTGTGAGTGGAATTTATATTGTTTGGAAAAAAGGTGGGCAAGTTGTGAGATTTTGAATGACTAAAAATGGAAGGCTGAGTTTCAGGTGGGATAAAACTCACTGGAGGAATAGTTCTCTTTAGGGGGGGGTGCATCACTTGACTGTTAATAAGGGGATAGTGACTATTGTTTCTTTTAAGTTTGTAGGTAAGTAGGGGAGCAGAAATCTACATTGGCTTAGTTAGTACATGGTGGTCCCAAATACAAGAGTAGCCCTTTAGTCAATGAGGAGTGATTTGTGGATGTAAGGAATAGGCAGTTGTATGTTCAATTGTAGGAAAAGTGAATGCCTCTGTATATCTAGTTTTTCAGCTTCTTGTTGAGTTAAAAGCATTGTGAAAGTTACATAAGGTGATAAAAGATATGCATATTCAAATACTGGTACTACCAGCAATTTAGCTATAGAACTTCAATTTTAGCTATAGAACATCTGCAGTATGAAGTAAGGTAACATTCAAATTTCCAACAATGTCCAAACCTGACTAAGACTTTCCAACACCATGTTGATCAAACCATGATAAGGTAATGGAGGCTTCCACGGTTATGCCTAGGTATTTCTAGGAGATGGTAGGACAAAGATGTCTCCATATCCCTATAAGATAAATAGAAGAGCTATCAGCAAACAGTTACGCTGTGCCAAAAATCACGAAATTTAAGACAAGGCTGTTGTCATGTAGCCAGAAGCAAAGGTTATTGTGCTGGTTTTGTTTAGGCATTATTGTGGTCCTTACCATTGGCAAATTTGTACTCTAATTTGATTATCAAGCATCTTATCTCGTCTTATCTCATTACAGCCTAATGCATTTTTGAAGTTATATCCTACTAACACCACTAGGCATCAAATATTGCTTGTTCATATAAATAATTCCAAAACAATGCCACATACAAGTTATTAGAATATTTTATCTTAAAGGTTACACAGTGACAAATGCAACTGTATTGGTATTTGACCTCTGTTTAGTGCAGATAAAGAGATATTGAATATTATTTTATATACAATTTATTTGAATTGTAAAAAAATGTTCATATTTCTCTAAATATCTCAACAATCAAGTGACGTAAACAGAAATACTTAGCCTGATATGAAAGCTCACAGCTGCAGAAAGAAAATGCTGCTGGCAGTAGGTATGTTGTTTCAATGGTTGCTAAGATATCGTAAGCTGTTTATACAATATTACATAGTTCATATATATTTATAGTAGTTATTGTGGCTTATAAACTCTGATTTTAGAACTGAATGAGTCCAACCATCTTAATGTTTTCTTTGTGCTGAACAATTTGGCATTTACAGTTTTCCAGTAACACTTATGGTTCTAGAAATATAAACATTTGTTTGAGCTGTGAGGTAATAACTTCATTTTTTAAAGGATCAGGCTTTGCCCATTTGGGAGTTAGAGTACAAACTCAAAAGAGCTCCATTGCAGGGAATGAAATACTGAACTTATATACAAAACAGTAGCAGAATATTAAAAATTCAAAATTAATAATTAAAGTATTCCCAATAATGTTATCCAGTAGTTCAAAAGGAATTCCTAATCATTTATGAAAAACGATAGGTAAAAAACTCTGTATACTTACGATAAATCAAAAGATCAGACTCTGAGGATCAATTCTTTGTTGAGAAGATCCTTTGTAAGTCTTGTATGGTGGGATTCTAGACAAACTGTGATGCTTTGCATCTGGTATAATGTAGCATCACTTAATTTCCATTTTGGTGTCTGTGTTGCAGTTCCAGTTTGGTACATAAGATAAATAATCTTATTATTGTGTAATAAAGTATATCTTGATTTACAAAACTGTATTTTTGCTTATGGTTATTACATCACTCTTGCATTTCCTTACGGTATAAGATATCCTCATATTCTGTGTCACAGAATTAATTTAATTTCTTGTTCTCTTCATGCATATTGTTTCAAATGGCATTCAAAGTACATTACATTCCTGTTTTCATTCTAAGCTATGATTGCACATTTAGAATGTGTTTAACAGAGTATCTCTGCTTTGTCTTTAGGCCTCCCATAAATGAATCTGTAAGTCGCTCTGCTGTCTTAACAAGAATCAGAGGGAAAGAAAGGCTGTGGACTTCCTCGCATGAACCCTTAAAACAACCATTGCTGAAGAAACTGTGTGGGGATGCTGGCCTCTGCCAGCAAGCATGCCAAGCATTCATTGATATCCTTTCAGAAACAGGAATTTCTTTTAGAAGCTATGTGCTATAACTGTAGGAAACTTATGCTATGGCTCCATGTACTATATGGTCTAGCTGTTTGGAGAGAGATGTAAAATGTATGAATGGAGGTGCTGGGTTCATTCTTTGTGAATGAATAAATCCTGTGGCTATGAAGAATGTGGTGTATAAGTCCAGTGTTCCATCAACAGTAGGGGCAAATAACCCACAGAACAGGCATAACCAGAACAGAGAAGATAAATGGTGGTAAAGTGAAGTTAGAAATCACAGTAAGCAAAGCATAAAAAGAAATATAAAGAGGAAAAGGGTCGGGTTTGGTAAGGGCTGGGAAGCACAACAAAGAAATAAATGTTCACAGCTACATTATAGGTGCAGATCATGAGGAATTAAATAGAGAATGTTAGAGTGGCTAGGAATATCTTGAAGAAATTGAAGAATGCAGGTATATGGTCAAGTACAGCATATCTTTTTGAATAGAACAAACTAATATAGAAAATGTTAGAAATGTTGAAAAGGGAGAAGTTTTGGAGAATTATTTGCAGAGAATGAGAAAGAATGGGAAAAAACATAGAAATGTAAGGGTGGAAAAGAAGATCTGGAATGGATGGTATAATAATGGTAGAAGATTTAATTAAAAGGAGGACTAGGTGCAGAAGTAGGAGAGAGAATGACCTAGCTGTGTGTTAAGACTGTACTATACCAGCATTACAGAGGTCAAACTTGGCCATACTGAAAGGTAAGCACAACAGGCAGGATAACTCTCACATCATTATGTGTGGGGATAAATGATGTGGAAGCTGAAGAAACAGTGGTAGCAAACCAGATGTAAACTGAGCTATTGGAGCTGTGCTGGAAGTTAGGAGGAAATTCAGGGTTTTCTCCCCCCCCACCCCAGACAGATGTTAGAGCCAGAGCAAAGAAAACTATAGAGAAGTTCAATGGGCAGTTAATTGATTTTTAAAGAGAGTGAGGAGCTGAAATAGTAGAGTACATGAGGGCACACATGGTAAGCAGACTTTTTTTTTCGTCAAACAATATTTTATTAAAATATAAAAAAGAACAAATTGCCTAACATGCATAAACATTGCATACTTTAAATGCTCACAGACAGTATCTACACCATAATATTATGTGCATAGTAATACAAACTAAACAAAGGAAATGGATCACCAAGATGTACATCTTTATTACAAGAAGTAACTGTTTAACCTTAATAAATATGGTACAGTGAAGCCATAAATTGTAATAATGCAGCCTTCAACAGTATTGCATAACCCTTAACTTGGAGTGTTACTTATCTAAAATTTGAACTGTTTCCATTTAGATGCCCAATTAACAACATGTTTTAGGTCTATTTAGCTTTTAAGCCTTAAGTACTTTACAGAGGATTTTGAAAAGTTATTCATATTGTCTCTGTTGATAGAATTAACCTTTTCAGACATACAATTTTATCAACGCAAAAATTACATTTAATTCCTGACATGATGGTTCATTTTGTATAAAATAGCAAACTGCAGTGTTGCCTTATGTTGGATCATACCTGAAGATCTTAAGCTAGTACTGATGACATTCCAAACGTTTTTTACAAAGGGACTTGAATGAATATATACAGTGTAACAAAATAACATGTTCTACTTTTAGTCATTTAATCTAGGAAAAACAGCTGCCATTTTGGTAGCTGTCAAATAAGCATTCCTGATTATCATGAATCACATGCATTGCTGATTATCATGAATTACAGCATTGCTGATTATCATGAATTACATGCAATACAACATAATAAAAGTGAGTATAATGATATAAAATATCTTCTAATGTTTTCACACATTTCAGAAGATTTGTTACAGTTAGCCCAAATTTTTGAGTGGTGAATAGGTGAACTGAAAACAATTTTTCTAACAAAGCATAGGTAGTTTATTCTGACTTTATAGGCACATTTGCTAATTTAAAAAGCAAAAAAATGTCCACACATAAATTTACCTTTTACAGGGAATGAAATGTAGCTTCAAGAGTGGTCCATAAAATGTTAATTATAGCTATGTATCATTTTGGTAATTTGTATACACCATATATTTCACATACAGACTTATAACCTTTGCAAAAACGTCAAATACCATTATGTTACCAGGAAGTGAAAAGTGTTTTAAATATATTAATTTTTACCCATACCATACTATTTAAATATCCAAACAGCTGATGGGATTTTTTTTTCTATGTCCACAGTCTTAAATAATTCCTAAAAGGAATAGATGAGGCTAGCAAACATTATGTAGTTTCAAACATGTTTTAAAATGTAAAAGAGGTGCTGCATCCCAATTAATACATGCAGTTTTAAAAACCCTTGGCCAGATCTTAACCCAAACAGAAGATTATTTTATGTCATTTATAGACATCTGTGGTTCCTCTACTTGATCTGAAAATTCAATAGTAAAGATAAAAGTGAGGTAATCTGAAACTGCTCACATCCTTAGCTGACATTTTTTTTATACAGATATACAATACAGACTTAGAAAATCAAATAAATGCATGTAGGTCTATGCAAATATATGCAAACAACTTTTATAAACAGGGTGCTCTGTGGATTTAATAACAAAGAAAACATTTGGAAAATGTTAATTTCAATACTGGGTGTTTTTTTTTTAAATAAGTGAGAACTTCATTACAAACTGTCTAATTATAGCTTGTTTAATTTTGTTACAGCATTTCAGTATACTGCATGAATGATATAACACATTTGGATAAAAGAATTTCCTGCCTAATTCATTCCTATGTTCACACCAACCAGGTTAAGAGAATTTATTACTGAGTAGTCATCAAACAATGGAAAAAAAATCACTGATTTGTTTGGGTTAAACCTATAATTAGACAATTTAGAAAATCTGGTGATGCCCTAAAATCTTAGTATTAGAACTTGGAGCCCACAAGTAAACATTAGCATTATCCACAAAGGTAACTGGGATAGATGCATTCACTACCTTAGGCAAGAGAATGGCAAATTTGAATTATTTAAAGAGGAGGTTTAAATAAATATTAAGTAGGAATATAATAAGCATCCTGGTCCTGTGCCATTACTAATATAGGTAGGCTTACAGATATATCTACATGTATATAATAAAGTTGATGGATATTTAGAGTTTCTCTACTGCATTTATAAGGATGTGTTTGAAATTAAATCTAGACAATCAGACAACCCTAGCAAGGGTTTGCATTGTTAGTCTTCTAATACAAAAATAAGAGATTTATAATGGCTTTAAGCAATATTAATGTATCCATTGTTAAATGATCTGAAATCTTTCCAGTTTGAATGAAACATCATTAGTAGGGGAATATAAAATGAGACAGGATATATGTAATGCTATCTGTTAATAATTTAGTGTATAGTTATTTAAAATTAAAGATGTAGGTCTGTAACTCACAGGGTTCAGTGAATCAGTGTCCAGATTAGGTATGAGAACCATTTTAGACTTATTGGGATATATGTCAGCAACTTGTTGCTTTAAGATGCTGTTGAAAACTACAAATATACCTCCATTGATTATTCAGAGATTCTTCTATATAAAATTAGGTAACAGAACCATCTGATCATTATGATTTATGTATCTTCAAAGATTTTTTGGCTAGAGACTCTTTGTAAAAAGAAACATAGATCAGCATTTATTTTGTCAGGTGGAATTTGGGGGAATGAAGTGAATACAGATAGCTACTAATATCTTATAACTCCCTATGTTTATTTAATATGGACTCAGTCAGCCTTATGATTTTAACCCTAATTTTGAATGAAATATCAATGTGTGTAATCTTTGCAAGCTATTTGGGAAGTAACTAGAGTCCTATGCAGAATAGTTAGAAATTATGTTTAACGTGAACAAATACAGTTTAGAATTAAGACTAATATTCAACTGGCTTATTAATTATTTGATTTGAATCTATTTCATCATAGTGGTTTACAATCAAAGTCTTCCAGGAATTTATTTTTCTAATATTCTGTCACCTTATTCATTTTTACTTCTTATTAAAGGAATGCCAATGGGCGGCCACGGTGGTGCAGTGGTTAGCATTGCTGCCTCACAGCAAGAGGTTCTCCGGTTCGATCCTCAGCTGGGGTGCCTTCTGTGCGGAGTCTGCATGTCCTCCCTGTGGTCACGTGGGTTTCCTCCGGGTGCTCCGGTTTCCTCCCACACCCCAAAGACATGCTGCAGGTGGATTGGACACTCTAAATTGGCCCTAGGTGTGCGTGTGAGTGTGCCTTCTGTGGAAGGTTGTGTGCCGGGCTGACAACTCGACACCGTAAAACTCCACTGCCAATCAATGTGCGGACAAGGTGATCCGCTGTGGCGATCCCTAACCGGGAAAAAGCCAAAAGAAGAAGAAGATTAAAGGAATGCCAATCTTGAGCTGCCTTCTTAGTACAGCTTTCAGTGATGCCCACAAAATATCAAGTTTAACTTTAGTGTCACAAATGTTTTAGTAATTCATTTAGAACACAGTCCACCTCTTCAATAACTTGACACAGCTCTAAGAATCCTTAATTCAAATATCAGCTTCAACATGATTTCATTTTATAAGTCAAAAATAATTTACAACTGCACTTCTAAGTCATCTGAAAAGAAACAGGCAATTATATATATATATATATATATATATATATATATATATATATATATATATAAATTTCTATGTATTCAGAAGAGTCTACTTCTGTAGACCGAATTTACACTTAACCGAATTTTAGTTTACCGACACGACAACAAAAAAATTCTACTAAACCAAAACTGTACATTACCAAATTGTTTTACAGGGAATGGAGAAACTTGGCCAACATGGGGAAATTTGCCTTTTTCTCCACTGTAGTGTGATCCTGGAGTTAGTATATTTAGTTAAGGGATGTGGGGGGGTGTAGCCCCCCACCTGGGTGAGTTTGACATACTGCAGTGTGTTTTTTGTTTTTTTTTGGTTCAGTGTTGGTGAAGTGTCTCTATTCCCTATAAAAATAATTTGGTAATGTGCAGTTTCGGTTTAGTAAAATTTCGTTATTGTCATCTTGGCAAACTAAAGTTCGGTTAAGTGTAAATTCAGTCTACAAAAGTAGACCCATTCAGAATTATGCAGAATATAAATTCTATCCTAAACCAGCATTCTTGTGAGCAATAAAAAATAACACAAACTGATGGCAATATTATAGAAGGATAGTCACTGTGGATCATGACTTTAGAAAGTCTATCTATTATGGTATCTAAAACTAAACATTAATCTCCGCCAACAAGTATGTAGCAATTTTTAATTTTATCTAAAAAACTTTTAATGTTAAAAAGATAATCTAACTAAAACAAGGGAAGATGACAGAAAGATAGATAAATAGATAGATAGATAGATAGATAGATAGATAGATAGATAGATAGACAGACAGATAGATAGATAGATAGATAGATAGATAGATAGATAGATAGATAGATAGATAGAAAGTTATACAGATAGATAGATAGATAGATAGATAGATAGATAGATAGATAGATAGATAGATAGATAGATTTAAATATGTTTTACTAATTTATTAATGTTAGGTAATAAAATCTTTCTGCAGGGTCAAATTATGATCCTAAATATTAATGCTAGACGACTTTAACAGGGGTAGCTATTTCTATGCAGTTCTGCTGCAACAATTACTTAAATTCACTGTTAGGTAATATTTCGCCATTTGTCAGTTTCCATAAGCATCAAATGGATTAATACACTCTAGGATTATTTCTATAGAACAAGTGAAAGAATATTTTTTTTTATGTGGGCCAGGTATGCTATTCACATCATCGTATTAAGAATCATATTTAAAAGAAAAAGATATTGCTGATAGAACAAATTCCACAGCGTTCAGATTCACATTATTGCTATGTTATATCTTAAAATGAAAATGCATGCAGTTTATTTAAATAATTCCAGAATCTCTGCTACCAGATCATTCCCAGACCTAACCCAAACTCCCACCACCATTCAAGAAGACTTCTAGATTGTCTATATTCTTGAACTAACTATAATATTTATAATATGCAAAACTACCCTGCTGATGTCACTCCTCAAGATCTTACCAAACTAGTTAAAAATTGCTCCAGAAAATAGTGTGAGATTGCTTGGGAGTGGGCTATGAGTAATAACACAATCTGAAATTATAAGAACTATTTCATTAAATAAGCTATCTAAGCAAAGCTGTACTGCACAGTAACAAAACGTCCATGCTTTTTTAATTGCAAAAGATATTCATCCGCTTAGAAACTATGCATCCACTTAAAAAGGAGAAATATTTCTTAAGAAGTGTAACACTGATACTAGTTTGTAGCAACACTACATTTCCACAACATATACAGAGAGTTGATATATAAGAAAATAACTTTTGTTTTTCTTTTACATACTACATTATATTCACCTGAGGAAATGCTGAAGCAGTCTTTATATGAAAGAGGGCAAGTCTGTAACTACTTTATGCCTTAAATCAAGATACCGCTAAATAGCAAGGCATCTAAGAACAAAGTTAGTGTTACATATATAGATTATTTTACTGTATGCAACAAGAGTTTTCACTTAGATGTTTAGATAACTTTGATATAATTTACAAATTAGTTATATTTACCCCACAATTAGTAACAAACAGTTAAACCATTAAGAAAATAAGTATATTGTGAGAGAATATATTTAAAATTCTGTGACTACATTTTAGGTTCACACTCTCTTTTCTGTTAACTACAATGCATGCTTTCCATCATTCATTACTTTAATACAAGTTCCCTAACTCACTCTCTGGCTCTGGATAAATGACTTCTGCATGCATCAATATGTAAATATACATTTACCGGTGTGTGTGTGTGTGTGTGTGTGTGTGTGTGTGTGTGTGTGTGTGTGTGTGTGTGTGTGTGTGTGTGTGTGTGTGTGTGATATCTCATCTCTCTCTATATATAAATTGCCTTATTATGCCTTAAGATACAATAACCCACCTGTTAGTCGAGTACCATTACAATCTTGAAATAATTGCTGTAATCTGGTTGCACCTTTTTATCTCTGTACTCTTTATTTGTTATTACCTTTTTGTACCGCAAAACTCAGGCTTAACCTGCACATGGTGACATTTGATTAGTGCTGTACCCCAGTAAATAAATATATATGCATCCCTGGTAATAAAAAAAATGCTTAGTAGATTTCAAGCATAGCAAAGAATCAGACTTGTTATTGATCTAAGAAGGCAAATAAATATTTCAGCTGCATTGAGAAGTAAAAATACCACAAAATATTAAAATATTCTAGACCTCTTCTTCTTTCATCTTTTTCCGGTTAGGGGTCACCACAGTGGATCCCTTGTCCACTCATGACTGGCAGTGGAGTTTTATAGTGTCGAGTTGCCAGCCTGGTGCCCAACCTTCCACAGAAGGCACACACACACACACACACACACACACACACACACACACACACACACACACACTCACACCTAGGGCCAATTTAGAGTATCCCATCCACCTACAGCATGTCTTTGGGAGGAAACCGGAGCACCTGGAGAAAACCCATGCGACCACAGGGAGGACACGCAGACTCCGCACAGAAGGCACCCCAGCCGAGGATCGAACTGGAGAACCTCTTGCTCTGAGGCAACAACACTAACCACTGCACCACCGTGCCCCCCCCCAATATATTCTAGACATTGAAATTAAATTCAGTCCCTCTCACACTAATTGATTATTATTCAGCACCCTATTGAAATGTCAGCACTCAAAATACCAAGTCATTAGACACAGAAAAAAAGACCAGAATAATATAGTTCAGAAAAAGTAAATGAATACTGGAATATTAAATGTAAACATATGAACACTACTAATGTAATCTTGCTAAATATAACACATTTTACACTGCTTTTCAAATTAAACTACCAGGTCAGATTTCCAATTTTATATACCTTTTATAGTTGTTTTGCAGTAGCAGCACCAGCCAATACAAATGTTTGTATTTTAGGCTGAATAATGCATATATGAAGGGAAAGATCAAATAAATAGCAATCACTATTTTTAAAATAACGAATATGTTCAGCTTTCGGAATATGAAGAATTGTAGTTTCAAGTTAATGCATATTAAATTTTCTATTGTTCAAATATTCTGTGCTTAGCTGCTTAAACTAGTATAGGAAATGTTTGCCATGTAAAGTAAGCACTATCTAATTAGGACAAAAGTTCCTATAAATGCATAGGAGAAAGTGGATTTTAAACAAGTTTGTATGTCCTTCTATATCCAGATTAAAACCAGTTTATCTTAACATTAAAAATATACATTTAATATTAAACAAGTTAACCAGTAGGGGTCATGCAGAAAAATCTAACCATATAACAAGGAAATTTTAAACTCATACAACCTTACTAGCTAAAAATGTTCTCTTGTGTTATTAAAGTGATTGCTGCCCAAACAGAAGTTAAGAAAATGCATGATCATTGCAAAAAGGTGCACACTTTCCTGAAAGGTTCATGCACAAACTACTTTCAACTCACAAAGGAGTAATTTGTTCCATAAAATAAAGCTTGAATGGACTCTTACAACATTCATGCCTATGATTATTGTAACTATTATCATAACTCTTAGGTTCTGTCAGTTAAATTAGTAGAATATAAAAGCCTACACATATTCACAGCTTTACTTAATTGAGTGTACACATGCCTCAGAGATGTCAACAAATGCAGGAAAAGGGATGCTCTGCTTGAAGCTACAAAGTAGCTTTTCATTTGGTAGCCTGATCCTCTAGGAATAGTGTGGCAAGTCTTCAATACCTGCAAACCTGAAAAAGAAAACTGAAATTCTCCAAAAACTAAAAAGCAGATAGTGCTGGAAGGGTATAGTTAGAAGTCATATGGAATACAGCTTAACCTGTACATTCACAGCTGGATATCTCTGAGGTAGGACTTTGTGTTTAACCAGAAAGCTAAAACAGCTCACTAGCTATATAACTAAAAGTAGCAGCACTAAGAGTCTTCTGCCTTAAATATTCAGCTTCAGCTTCAAACATTGCACACAAAGTCACAATGAAGACCAAGGCACATATGTGCATGGCAATAAACTGAAGGCTTTCTTTAATTCAGTTAGTTTAGCATGTAAAGCCCAACAGTGGTTTTCAGCAAAGACATGAAAATAGCTACAAAAATGTTCTTAGTATAGTTAATCATCAGTAAACTACCAGAGTCCCAGTATTGATAACAATTTAGTAATTTCTGATTCAAAATGAAAGGAATCATTTATAAATAAATGACATGCAAAACATCACCACCTAAGTGCTTTATCTGCAAAAACAGATATTGCAACTAGTTTTGACCTCATGGTCAATACTATGCACCTCACAGGGGACGCTATATGACTTTTGTATATCTTTGGAATACCAACACTATGCACCTCACAGGGGACGCTATATGACTTTTGTATATCTTTGGAATACCAAAACCATGCACCTCAGAGGAGACGCTATATGACTTTTGTATATCTTTGGAATACCGATACCATGCACCTCAGAGGGGACGCTATATGACTTTTGTATATCTTTGGAATACCAATACCATGCACCTCAGAGGGGACGCTATATGACTTTTGTATATTTTTGGAATACCAATACTATGCACCTCACAGGGGACGCTATATGACTTTTGTATATCTTTGGAATACCAATACCATGCACCTTACAGGGGACGCTATATGACTTTTGTATATCTTTGGAATACCGATACCATGCACCTCAGAGGGGACGCTATATGACTTTTGTATATCTTTGGAATACCAATACCATGCACCTCACAGGGGACGCTATATGACTTTTGTATATCTTTGGAATACCAATACCATGCACCTCACAGGGGACGCTATATGACTTTTGTATATCTTTGGAATACCAATACTATGCACCTTACAGGGGACACTATATGACTTTGGTATATCTTTGGAGTACCAACACTATGCACCTCACAGGGGACGCTATATGACTTTGGTATATCTTTGGAGTACCAATACCATGCACCTCAGAGGGGACGCTATATGACTTTTGTATATCTTTGGAATACCAATACCATGCACCTCACAGGGGACGCTATATGACTTTTGTATATCTTTGGAATACCAATACTATGCACCTCACAGGGGACGCTATATGACTTTTGTTTATCTTTGGAATACCAAAACTATGCACCTCACAGGGGACGCTATATGACTTTTGTATATCTTTGGAATACCAATACTATGCACCTTACAGGGGACACTATATGACTTTGGTATATCTTTGGAGTACCAATACTATGCACCTCACTGGGGACGCTATATGACTTTTGTTTATCTTTGGAATACCAAAACTATGCACCTCACAGGGGACGCTATATGACTTTTGTATATCTTTGGAATACCAATACTATGCACCTTACAGGGGACACTATATGACTTTGGTATATCTTTGGAGTACCAATACTATGCACCTCACAGGGGATGCTATATGACTTTTGTTTATCTTTGGAATACCAAAACTATGCACCTCACAGGGGACACTATATGACTTTTGTATATCTTTGGAATACTGGAGATAACAGCAGTAATATGATGTGAAACCTGAACAAATGATATGTCTTCACTAATGACATCAAATACCCAGTTTTCACATAGCCTGTTACACTACAACATTGTATTAACAAATCTTATTTATTCACTTTTTTTGTAATATTTTAAACTCAATTAATAATTGAAATAATCTATTAATAGTATCCATTTAACCCATTGACAAGACAGTATAAAAGAAAAAAAAGAATCTTCTACAGTTAACAGTTTATTAGATAAGTTAAATACCTTGAAAATAAAAAGTGATGCTCATCAGCTTCTGCTCTGCTCTCTCTCTGGTAGTGGAGGATGGCAATATGATATCGTAGGATTCTACTTCACAATTTGGCCAAAGTGCTTTCCATCATTCCTGGTCTGCGATCTTGGTATAACTGCACCTGTTGTACAACATCTTGTTGGCCCTCATTAAATACAAAATGTGGTGGGATCAGCCAATGAAATGTAGACCATGAGACATTAATATCATAATTTGTAATGTATTTTATAGGTAGATAGTGCTGCAATTGTGCATAGTTGTTTTAAATTACATCAGTGTAGGACAACAGCAGCATTATTTCACAGCCAGCTGTTAGACTTTTAATAAAAGTTTAATGCTTACAGTAACATTAAATATGTGCCACTTATCAGCCCTTAAAGTAATCCTATAATAATCTGTCACTTCCATCTCAGTGTTTAATTCCCTACCCCTTAAGCCAACAATAACTTTTCATGTAGTCCATGGAAGAAGCTATAGAATAGTCCATAAGTGGCTGTTAGGCCAGCAATCAGGTGTCGTTGCTTCAAACTCTGTTTTATGGTGAAGCCTCATGCACAGTGTGACCAAACTCTTTACAACACATCATAGTCTTCACTACGTTCAGTATGGCAACTACTATATTGTTTGCATCAGCTTGTTCAGCATGGTGCTGCTGTTTGTGTTATGATACACAGAATGTTATCACTTTTCCTGGGTTCATGTGGGAGAGGGGGCTGTCCACCATCCTTCTAGTCAGTGTTGCACTCATCCGCTGATGAAGGTGATTGTGGTGCAGCTGGCTAGGGTACATACAGTTGTTTAGGCACAGCTTGAACATCCAAATTCCTGACTTATGTCATGCAGCATGGCACATACCACAAAGTCCTGCCAAACCTGCTCATTTACATACACTAGAATCCTATTTACATGAGCTGCATACAAAGAAAACCCTACAGGGCATATCACAGTGAATCACTAACACCATCTGCATGTGCAAACCATGCAGATATGTTTTGCAGACTGCTCAGGTAGTTTTCAAACCCTATCACAATCTTTACCTTGAGGTTAAGGGTTCAGACCAGTTTATTAAATAACGCTGTAGTTCAGATGAAGAATTCTCTGAAACTTGTAATAGGTTCAGAATTTAACTGTCAGAACTGCACAATCAGACTTCAATGTCTTCCTTGTTTTTGAGGACAGGTAATGCAATAATAATCTGGTTAAACATGCAGAATTTTAGAGATTGTTGCTGTTGTGTATAGAAATTGAATTTGTTTAATTACTTTGAATGTAAACAGCTAACCAAACTGATCTTATGGAAGCAATCATTTAGATATTAAAATTATTAGCATATGAAGTGATTATATTTCTGAAAGACAGCTATAATTGTTTATTTTTTTCCTCTGACATGGAGAAAGAAATTAAACAAGTGAATGCTGTTGTCTTCCCTACAATTTGTCATATAACACATTTGTATGTTTGTTTTGTGTCTTTTGGCTTTTCCCGGTTAGGGGTTGCCACAGCGGAACTCCGGTCCGCTAATGATTGGCAGTTGATTTTTACGTATCGGCTTGCCAGGCCAGACGCACAACCTTCAACGAAGGTACGCCCATTCACGCATGTCTCCATGCAGAAGACGCTCTAGCTGAGAATCGAACTGGACAGCGTCTTACTGTGAGACGACAACGCTACCACATTTGTATGTAAAACTCAGAAATACAGTAATGCAGCTCCAGAAATTCAACAGATAACTGACATTTCCATTTTATAAACATGGGAGTAAGATCCATCAAAATAAAAAAAACTATCAGAAAGGGAATATTTTCTTCTCATTTGGTAAATAAATATACATTTGGTGTATTTTACAGTGGTCAAATATTTTTGTGAATTTTTTATGTATCCTAACATGTCCTTGTCCAGGGGATACTTGGTGCCCTCAATATGCTTGGTCTTTTTTAACTTCCTCCAATGTTTTTCACCTATACTCCAGGGTTCTCTGGTGCATAAACAAATAAAGTTGTTAGTACCCAGGCATTTACGCAGTCACCTGTGGCACTGATGAACAAATGTAGCCAGAAAAGTCCAGAATGTACTGCTACTTGTATGTAGTGATACTCTAAGCAGTTTTTTACCCCCATCAATCTGGTGTGCATCTAGGTAAGTGTATTGTCATAGTAAAACTGTAATCAAATAGCATAGAAGGCAAATATTATGAATATAGCCCCATCCCTCTACAAATACTGCATTTACCCTGCTGTAGTTTAATGGCCAGAGCCTGGAATCCAGAGCACTCTAAATACAAAGTACTTTGGCAGCTTAGGGCTGTAGGCACAATAAGTACAGAGTTGGAGACTAGATGCATGCTTCATTGTTGCTTTAATTAACCCATATCATGGATCATAATGCATATTGCACCTCATGCTTCAACTCTTTACTCATATCTGCCACTTGTTCTGACAGTCCTATCTAAGGGCCACAGGGAATCCCAGTTACAGGAGCATGGATGATAGCCATTTGGTGAGCTGACACTGTGCATTTATTTTTTGCGCTGTCTTACTGGTTTTCAAATGCTACATCTAAAGAAATCCCAATCCCTCCACACCACATGCTCCAGAGACCTCAACCTCATTACCCCAATCAACAGAACATGCTGGAGGGATAGGTTCATAACAAAGAAACTGACCATGCTATGGAATAGACTTCCCATAGATGTCAAGCAGAGCACCTCACTGGCCCTCTTCAAGAGAAATCTTGATGAGTGCATTGGAAATAGAAAATTCACCCTGGGGATCACTCCAGTGGCTCTACTCAACAGAGGCACTGGGAACTGTCGCGTGACACGATGCCAGGGTAATCTTATGGGCTAGACTTGTAAAGGCTCCAGGGCCATTAGCCTAGTACACACCTATGAACCTATGAACCACCATACCCATTCTGAAGGTTTGCTAGTCGCCAAGTAATGGGGGGAAAGTTGGTGCATCTAGACTGAGCCTGTGACTGTGTCTTTTTTCTTGAGTACTTCATAACACTTCTTGACTTTTATCCTAATACTTGAATGAAGCATTATTCCTGCTCGTTAAGTGGTTATGTGATAATGATAACTACTTGTTCACATATTCATTTTCCTAAACTGTCCCTTTACCCATCATGAAGTACATGGGAGACTATCCTTCTCGACAGCTGCACTCTGTAGTGGAGCTTACTGACCAAATCTTTGTAGCTGCAGTTGAAGATCCAAGACTGCAGGATGAGATATATTGTCAGATCATGAAACAGATGACCGAAAACAATAACACGTAAGTCATGTGGTATATGGGAGCATATCATTCTAGACGACAAGTCAGTAGTCTTACATAAGGTATAACTCAGTAATTGTTAATTTTATGAATGCAAAAGCTGGAAATTCAATCTCATTATTCACATTCATATCACAAAAAATAGTATACTATAAATGCATTGCAATCTTCTGGATATTAAAAATAAAAAAGGTACTAATGCATGTACATACTGCTGCATTTACTTCACATAGTTTTTGTTTTAATGTTAATTTTAATTGGAAAATTTGAAGTGTAATTGGTTGTAATTGATTAATAGGATGTGTATATAAATGTGTTGGTTTTTAATGTCAGTAGTTCTGATGAAGTTCTTGGATAAGAACGAAAGCGCTTAACTCAATAAAGTCTTGGTTTACCTGCAGTTGTACTTTTTTCCTTCACTTGGATTATAATAAGCCCTTTACAGTTATGACCTGGGTGCACAAGATATGTGGGCATACTGACTACATTAAGCTCATCAAGCTGCTTTTTTGGTTTCTTTTGTTCAGGGGTTGTTAAGACTACAATGTGCAAGCCAGCTGTGCACTACAGTGAGGTTTTCCACTTTACACCCATTCTTTTAAGTTTGTAAAATTGTTATATATAAAGTAGGGGATATGGGATGCAGGGGAGATTTTGAATGTATTGTCAGGCATTTTCAAGTAATTCTTCTCAAAAAGAAAAATATCAGTGAAGTTTTGGCTAGTGCAAACAAACTGGTGAAAGAAGAGGTACATAGCTTTGAGGTTATATATCTCAAATATGCAGTATGTTTATAGCTACATTTAGCATACACTGCCAGATAAAGCATGTTAGTGGAAAATACTACTAAGTGATGTAATCACAGCGGCTATTAATATCACTTTTAACACTTAACAAATAGAAGTTTTATGTGCTGTCAGTTTCACATATTTTGTGGAAATCATAGAAAGCAAATGTTTGGGTAGGTCTACAGTGGTCACAATAGTTTTTAGAGGCTATTTCATATTATGTATTATGTAATGTACAGTAAGTAATATGTGCATAGTATATAATATATATATATATATAATATATATATATATATATAATATATATATATATATATATATATATATATATATATATATATATATATATATATATTTTATATATATATATATATATATATATATATATATATATATACAAACACACACATACACACACACACACACACACACACACACACACACACACACACACACACACTAGTGCGTAACCCCACACAGAGGTTGTCTAAAAAATTCATATCCAGATCCTTTTTTTGTGATGATGATGATCATGATGATGATTAATGTTTGGTTTAAAGCTGCTCTTAGAGTAAAACATGTAATCTTTGCAGCATCATCTCACTGCTGTCGGTAACAAGGAATCCGTTGTCTCCATGAGGACGGAGTAATTCTAGATGACAATTATTATTAGACTCATTAAGTTAGCACTACACTAACAGTCTTCTTAATGGCAAATTTCTATGCTAGCTCTCTATTTTTGGAAATTGCACTACATGCTTAAGGATATTAAATGCAGCCTTGGTGTAGGGTCAGTGAAGGTTTATGAAGATGGAGATTCATGAAAATGGATCCTACAATTTGATCTTCACACTTAAATTAGGGGGGTTGTTCAAGGTTTAAGATATACCATTATGTGTGTAAACCTGTGAATATTCAAGCTGGTTTCAGGCAAAGCCAAACTCTGTGCTGTATGTATCTGTCTATCCACCTACATCAAGTGCTTCTTTAGAGCACTAATTTTAATTAAACAGACTAACAATTAAAGGCAAATTGGTATTCTTTGATGAGCAGCATAATGTTGGTTGTTTTAAGTAAAAATAGTTATAACAGGAAAAGTTATTTACTAGATATACATAAATAATTTGTGAACTTATTCCTAACATATTTAATATTTATTTATTCCAGTTACCTTTATGTTACCAGTAGCTTATGGGACATACTCCTTAATGGAAAAAGAATTATCAATTATTCCTGTTAATTATCTGTACAGCACTGTAGTCACATTCCTTTTGTCTGTCTGTCTATGATGTTTCATATTATCACTTATTCCTGTTAATTATCTGCACACCATTGTAGACACGTTCCTGCATTTTGTCCATTTGTAGAGTTTAACATTATTACTTTCTTGTAGCTATAGTCTCACTCTTGGATGGCAGCTTCTCTGGCTTTGCACTGGTTTATTCCCTCCAAGCAATGTTTTGCACAAGCACATAGAGAAATTTCTAGACACTCGAAGAAAGTCACCACTGGCAGCTGAGTGTCTGAACCGGATGCAAAGGGTGATCAGGTAAGCAGGTTTCCATCTCATAAGCACTGTAGAGCACAATGTTTGCAAGACAGACAGTTATTGATCTTATTTTAAAAACTGCATACAAAAATCCGAATTTTAAAAATGAAATAATCACTTTGGACCACGAAAAATAAATAAAAACTTTAATGATTATTATTTTTGTTTTGCTCTTGGTGGTGCAGAGGTTAGTATTGTTGCCTCACAGCAAGTGGTTCTCCAGTTTGATTCTCAGCTGGGGTGCCTTCTGTGTGGAGTCTGCATGTCCTCCCTGTGGTCATGTGGGTTTCCTCTGGGTGCTGTGATTTCTTCCCACATTTCAAAGACATACAGTAGGTGAACTGGACACTCTAAATTGGCCGTAGGTGTGAGTGCGTGTGTGAGTGAGTGTTATGGATGAACTACCATGACAGGGCTAGCCACCCGGCAGTGTAAACATTGGCTCAAGATGATTGTCACTTTTGAAGTGACACCCTGACCTTGTGTGGAAAATGGAAAAATGGGTTGAGGATGGATGGATAGATAGATCACTTTGCCATCTATTTTTTGCTCTTTAGGTGAAATCTAAATTTTATAAGTATGTACAATAGCTATTGACATATTTTATTACCCATAACATAGAGCTACATCTTTAAATATCTGAATGCACTTTTTTCAGCAGTCAATGATACTCACCCATCAGCCTCTTATATTAGTATGGTCCTATGAATCCATTACACACTGACTGATTACTTATTCCTTAGGTTTGTGCTCATGAACAAAATGCTGACTCTCACCTTTTTTCTACGAACATTGTAGGAGTAGGGGCTTGCACAGACAGACAATACAATCTGTCAGCTATAGTTTCTAACACTATCATACAACAACAACATGTCATCTCTACTTATGACACCATCACGTAACAGAAACCTGTTAGTGAACAGTGCAGACTATGGAGAACTAAGGAAAGAAGGATGTACCTTGAAGGGTACAAGAACAGCACATCCAAGGGATTAGCACCCTTTGGTCCAAAGCTAGCATTTATTATTGAAAGGCAAAGTAAAAGAAAGAAAGAAAAAGAGAGAAAAACTACTGTTAAACTAAGATAGGTGCCATTGTTAAATGTTTATGTTTGTATTGTTCTATATGAATGTACATCCATCACAATTCTGTTGATTTCTTGATTTTGATCATCAGCAGCTGAATCCTAAGCCCAGCCCAAGCGGTGTTCTTTGTGGTGAGCCAAAGGGTGTAAGTGATAGTGAACAGCTACTGGGAATGTCTGTTTGATTCTGTTAGAGGTCATGGGAGCATGAAGAACAGTAATGAAAAACCTATGTTTGTGGTCACCAACAACAGTCCTACCATTATGTGTGTAATCAATGTGAGTAGCCCCACTCCCTATCCGGTTATGATTTTGGTCACTGAGATTAGCCTCTACCTCCCTGTCCTGGGGTGTTATAGTACCAGCTCAGCAGCACCGCAATGTGGCAGGATCAGTGAAAGGACAGACACTAACAGAAAATCACACAATGGTATCCAGCATGCTGTGGTAAGGGTCAAAAAGCCACATGAAAATAAACAAAAATTGTACAAAATTGTAGAGAAACATTAATACAGACCATGCAGGGCATGCATATTATGCTGTTGGTATCACAAAAATATTATGTTAGAATCAGAATAGTTAACTATATGAAATAAGAAAAACAGTACATAGTGAATTGGTGAATCCTTTCATAGGACAGCAGTTACTGGTACTCATCTGCAACCATTTACTAAAATTTGGCTCAAGAGGTTTAGAGGTGCAAGCTCAGCAATGCATTCTGTATGTGCAGACATTTTGTAATAACACAACAATAGGGTTAAGTTTGTGTGCTGTTGTACAACAGGAGGATATAGAATAATGTCAGCCAATCAAAATCACTTAGGGATTCCAGTAGGGATTCTGCTTCCATATAACATTCCTGCTGTGGAAGACTGCCAAAGACAAAGACAAACTAAAAAAGGCTGCTGTTTAAAACTGTTAGACTGCAAAAATCGACTTCAAAATATATAAAACTGACAGATACAAATATCAAAATAATTGCAAAAATTTTGCAGTTAGCAACAAAGGATTAATGCTATTATCTGTTAAGGAGCTGTTCCCTGTGAACGAGGATTCAATTCTCTAAGAGTCCATTTTCCTGCTGTGCGATGCTGAGCAGTCACTTAACCAGACAGAGCCATAGTTAATCTGGAAAACTGGGTTAGGCTCCTCTGATTCATATCAAAAGTCTGATACAAATTTACCCCATGGTAAAATTCACCAGGAGATTGGCACAATTGTTAAGGTGTTTACCTCACAAGCACAAGATTCAAGCTTTAATTCTCACTGTTGAGGGAAATTATCGATACTTAAATTATCCCACAACAGTAGATAGCCTAGTATTTACCAATGAGCCAAAATAAATTTGTAAAACTACTTTGAATGAACCTTGGAAACAGTCTTTGTTGTATATGGGCACACACTTCAACATACCAAGTCTGTGATCACACAAAAGTGAAGAAAGCTGAAAATTCTTCTATCACCAAAGTATTTTTTTGCAAATTTACTTTGAGTATTTTGCCACCATTAAAATTACTGTTGATAAACTGACACATTCCCATTCTCCTCAATGGTCTCCTTAACCACATAGGTTCATAGGTTCGTACTAGGCTATCGGCCTGAGGGCCTATGTAAGCCTAGCCAACAAGGTTCCCTGGCTTACACCAACCAAGAAAGTTATTTTCCTGTGCCACTGTCGAGCAGAGACACAGAAGTGATCGCCGGGGTGTATTTCCTATTTCCCATCCACTCATCAAGAGTTTTCTTGAAGAGTGCTAATGAAGAACTTTGCTTGACATAGATGGGTAACCTGTTCTAGAGTATGGGAAGTCTCTGGGACAGGAATATATCCCTCCAGCATGTCCTGTTTATTGTGGTGACAAGGTTTAGGTCCCTAGAGCGTGTAGCTCGGAGGGATTGGGATTTCTTTAGTTGTAGTATGTCCAACAGCTCTGGGTTTGACATAGCTTTATATTTTAGGCAGAGATCACCTTGGAGTAGGCGATATGCTACAGAGTAAAGCTGGAGTTTTTTGAGACGGTCAGTGTAGGGCATCTGTTTGAGGCCAGTAATCTTCTTTGTGAGGTACTTCTGTGACCTTTCCAGCTGCTGGAGATGTCTTGTGAGGTACATTCCAAAAGGGGCATTGTACTCTATAATGGGTCTAATGAGTGTCGAGTAGAGGGGAACAATGACCTCTTTTTTCCTGGATGAGAACCCTTTTATGATGAGGTGTGCCACATAGAAGGACTTCCTGACTACTGTGGCGATGTGACTATCAAAGGACAGACTACTGTCCACCTGGGTCCCAAGGTCTCTTATCACACATTCGGTGTTAAGTAGACTGCTGTCTACATAGTAGTTCATGGGTGCAGAGTTTTTACCAAAGGGGATGACAGTGCGCTTTTTGGCATTGAGCTTGAAGCCATGGCTCTGACACCAGGCATCTGTCTCAGCAAGGCTCTTCTGTAGGATTTCCACATCATTTTGGGACTCGACTATGGCTCCTAGTTTGCAGTCATCTTCAGACTTCATTAGCCAGAGGCCTTCTGTGTTAGCCTGTACTTCAGAGAAGTATATACTAAACAGGAGAGGTTCCAGGACTGAACCCGGTGGTACTCCACTTGTCACTGGTTTGAGGTCAGATTTGGAGTGTGCAACTTTTACAGTGTGGGTTCTGTCAGTGAGCCAGTTGGCAACCCATCTTGTGACGTAGGGATTTATACCTAGTTTAGTGAGTTTAGCTATAATTCCAGAATGGGGGATGGTGTCGAAAGCCTTGGTGAGGTCAAGATAGGCTATGTGAACCACCTTACCTTCATCTACGGCTTTGGTGACTGCCTCAAATAAGTCGATCAGGTTCAGGAGGCATGATCTACCTTTCACAAACCTGAACTGGGTGGGATCCAGAGTTTGGAGGTTACCAATGTCTTTGTTTATGAGTTCCATGATGATACGTTCCATGGCCTTGCAGTCCAGGCTCATCAGGCTAATAGGGCGATAGTTCCCAGGATAAGTGGTGGCTCCCCCTTTGTGGAGTGGGATAACTGTTGCTGTACGCCATTTAGTGGGCACAAAGCCTGATGTGAGGCTATGATTGAACATGGTGCTTAGGTGGGGAGCCAGTTCATTCTGAAGTTCATGTAAAATGCAGCCTGGGATGTTGTCCGGTCCCATGGATGCTGTGTTTTTGGCTTTAGAGAGTGCAGCTTTTACCTGCATAGTTGTGATTACAGGGACTCTGCATTCTTCCTGTATAGATATGGGCCCTTTAGGGGGTGGGGGGGGGGGGGTAAAGTTAGCACTGAACCAATCTGCCAGGATGTTGGCAATGTCAGTTGGTTCTGTAATTTTCGTGCCGTTGTGCTGTAACTCACAGCAGATCTGGGTGTTGCCATTGAGATTCTTAACATAGCTATAGAATGCTTTGTGGCTGTCCTTAGAATCAGTGGCAATTTTGCTTTCGTAGCTAGCTTTGGAGGATCTTATAAGGGATCTCAGCTTCATAGTGAGGCTGACAAGGGAACTCCTCCACTCATGGGATCTTACTCTCTTTTGCAACAATTTCTTCCTTCTGTTGTACAGTTTGTTTATGGCAGGGGACCACCAGATTGGCTTCCTTTTTTTGGAGGATAGCGTCTTGGTTCTGTTTGGGATAGCACGATCCATGCACTCGTGTAAGTGCTTATAGAGTGCATTTGTGTAGGATTCAGCAGTCATAACTGTATTGTCCATCTGGATGGGTGTCATGAAGTTCACCACTCCTGTCTTAAGAAGCATGAAGTTGGCTTTGGAGAATTTTTTTTACCGTGGTTTCCTTAACGGAGGGTGGGGGCGGGATGTGGATATCAAGGGTGATTAGCTTATGGTCGGATCGGACCAATGAGGATTGACTTCAGATGTGGAACACCGGTCACTCTTGTTGGTAATGACTAAATCTAGGATATTGTTGCCCCTTGTGGGGGTGTGGATAAGTTGAGCCAGGGCATTGGAGTTTATGAATTCCAGAAAGCATTGTGTGAAGGAGTTGGTACACGAGTAGTTTTTCCCAGTTAATGGTGGGGTAGTTGAAATCGCCCATTATTAAGGTGTTTAGTTAAACCCTAATATTTTCCAGTACATCAAGAAAAGAGGAGTGGGAATCCTGGGGCATGGTGGGGGATCTGTAGCAAGCTACAATTTGGATTGCAGTTTTTCCCAGAGTTAGTTTCACTTGGATAACCTCGGATTCATTATGCTGAACAACTAGCCTGGAGGTGTGGATATCCTTAATGAATATGGACACACCTCCGCCTTTGGTGTTCCTGTCCAGGTTACATGGCCGAAAAGTGTGGTATGAGTTATAGCCTGGTAGTGCAGGGGTGCTCTCTGGAGCCTTGAACCAGGTCTCAGTCACTGCACAGATATCGATGTTCTCCATTTTAAGGAGTGCCTCGAGTGAGTGCATTTTGAGATTTAGACTTCTAGCATTGAGTAACATTACCCTCAGTTTTTGCTTGCCTGTTCCTGTTACAGTGGTGAATTTGTCATTTGAACCTTGCCTAAAAAAGGCACAATAGAGGCGGCAAGAGCCTTAGCCAGTATCCGGAATCCCAGGGGTGACAGGTACAGGCCATCTCTGGCAAAGCATCGTGGTCTGTCGACCATGTCATCCTAAGCAGACAGATACTGGATCCCCTTAGAATGACACCAGAAGCTTAGCCAATTGTTGAAGTCAATCATTTTGTCCTTGTACTGCAGTATCATTCTGGGTGATGGCAGAATACTACTCAGAACTAGGGTCATACCTGCCTGGGCTACAAGATTGGAGAGCTCTTCCATGTCTTTTTTTATGTAGTCCAGGGAGGTATGTCTCAGGTCATTCACACCAACATGGACAATGACAGAGTCATATTTGTACTTGTTGTGGAGTGAACTGAGTGCGTGGATATGTGGCAGATGCTGGCACCTGACAGGCAGCTGACAGTAACCTTCTCCTTGTTTAGCCTGGTGAGTGGGACATCAGTCTGCCTGACTATAGAGTCACCTACGACTAGCATGTTGGATACGTTGTTTTGCCTTATTGGCTGTGGTTGAGTGACACACTGAGTCTGTGGGCTATGTGTCATTTGGGTTATGTTGGGGGTGGAAGTTGCTTGCATTTCTGCTTTGGAGGTTTCTGTTGCTTGGGCAGATTATTATTGAGAGCCTCCGCAAATGTTTTTGTGTTTCTATGTATGAATTTTGGTGGTGTAGATTTAGTGAGACTATGCGATAAGTGTGGTGTGGTGCAAATGTTTACCTTCTCCTCTTGAATGTCAAGTTCAGTCTTGGTTGGAGAGAGCTTTACCTCCAGTTTGGCTAGATAAGTGCATCTCTCACAGGTTGTAGTTTTGGGTGGTAGGAGGAGAGGGTTGTCTGTGAACATGAGGCAATTTCTACATTGTCCCAAGATGCCCAGATGCATCAGATGGACAGAAGAGAACCCTTGGACATGCCTGAATAAAAAACTATTTTCCTCTAGATAAGTAAGGAAAGTGAGTACAAGAGCTGTTCTTCTCTAAGCAAGTGAGGAAAGTAAGTGCAAAAACTGTTTTCCTCTAGGTAATGAGGAAGGCTGAGTGCTATAGTAATTAGTTGCTTATTTAGTGCTTACAACAAGTTCTGAACAAGTGCCGAGTATGAATAAGCAAATTCAAGTGCTAAAACTAAGAATCTGTATCTGCACTAGACTAGTTACAGGAAAGAAACAAGTGCAAATACGGGCTTTCAAATCAGAAAGTTGAGAGAGATGGAAAAGATTGCCCAGACGGCCAATAACTACAATTTCTGGGCCAGAACCACTCCTTATGTGGTAGACAGGTTACCTAGTGCTTACCACTCCCACTGACAAGCTAGAAGGCTTCCCTCCAACACAGAAAGGCTTGGGGGGCTCAGAAGCTTACATACATACACTCATGGATACAGCAAATCTGTATCTGGACTACACTAGTTACAGGAAAGGTAGGAAACAGGCTTACAGTTTTTTTGTTTTTTACTTACAGAAAAGTAGCTAAAACAGCAGTAAAAACAATTCAAATGCACTGCAAGCTAGCACACTTGAGTATATAGCAATATTAGACCAAACACAGTTTAAAAAAATGCAATTACATTAAAAATGACTAAAAACAAGTGCAGAAGGAGTGTATTAGGTAGAATGTGGTAAAGATATGGGGCTGGGGGGAGTGTTCCAGATCAAATCTGCAGTGGGGCGGGCAACTGCAAAAGCCACCAAATTTAAACAACAAACCAGAAATAGGGAGGGTGGGTAGGACAAAACACTTTCAACAGAGATCTGAAAAACTATACAGTGAATCAAAAATAACAGTGCACAAATCTGAATAAAATTAGTCCAGCAACACTTTACAGTACAAAATCCTGAAGAACCAAAAAATATACTAAGCTCTGGATATTTTCTGATAGTTTGAAAAGAGCTCTGTTAGACACAGGTTCCAGCAATGATATGCAGGCTGTTAACTAACAGGGTCTATTATTATGCAAGCAATCCTTCAGATAGTCAGATGACACAAGCTGTAAAAAACAGTTATACCAACTTAAGACACAGCAGAAAATAGGGGAGGTGGGACAAAACACTTTCAGCAGAGATCTGAAAAACTATATAGTGAATCAAAAATAACAGTGCACAACTCTGAATAAAATTAGTCCAGCAACAATTTACATGCATACTAACTACATATAAACCTATTATAAGACAAGGAAATACAAAGCACTACTCAAAAAAGAAGTACCTTGAGAATATCCAGAGAAATAAACTCAAATACAACCTGATGAAAGAGATCCTACATATCATACAATAGATAGTATAGCCAACAACTCTGCAGAGATGATAAAATAATCTGAACAATATTCCACAATGCTTCATTCTTAGAGCATAACATGTTACAATACCAGCATAATGCTTCACCAATATAACAAAAAAGTGAAATGAAAAAGAAAACTTTAAGAATCCAATGAAATGCAAAACTACATTCAACGCTACATAGGTTCATAGGTTCATAGGTTAGTACTAGGCTATCAGCCCTAGGGCCTATACAAGCCTAGCCATAACAATTCCCTGGCTATTTCTTCCCACATTATTTACTTTCCTGGACCCCTGTCTAGCAGGGCGACTGACGTGATCCCTGGGGTGAATTTCCTTTCTCCCATCCAATCGTCAAGGTTCCTCTTGAAGAGGTCCAAAGAGGCACTCTGCTTGACATGTATGGGCAATCTATTCCAGAGTCTGGGGAGTCTCTGGGTCAGGAACCTATCCCTCCAGCATGTTTTGTTTATTGTGATGACAAGGTTTAGATCCCTGGAGCGTGTAGCTCTGAGGGATTGGGATTTCTTTAAGTGTAGCATGTCCAACAGCTCTGGGTTTGACATGGCCTTGTATGTTAAGCAGAGATCGCCTCTGAGTAGATGATATGCGACAGAGTATAGCTGGAGTTTTTTAAGGCGGTCAGCGTAGGGCATCTGCTTTAGGCCTGTAATTCTTTTAGTGAGGTATTTCTGAGGCCTTTCCAGTTGTTGCAGATGTCTTGAGAGGTACATACCAAATGGGGCGTTGTATTCTATAATGGGTCTAATGAGGGATGAGTACAGTGGGACAATGACCTCCTTTTTTCTGGATAAAAAGCCCTTCATGATGAGGTGTGCCACATAGAAGGATTTCCTGACTGTTGTGGCGATGTGGTTATTGAAGGTGAGACCACTGTCCACCTGTGTCCCTAAGTCTCTTATCACACTTTCTGTGTTTAGTGTACTGCCACCTATATGGTAATTCATGGATACATGTTTTTCCCAAAGGGATAACAATACATTTCTTGGCATTGAGCTTGAGCCCATGGCTCTGGCACCAAGCAACTGTTTCTGTAAGGCCCTTTTGTAGATTATCCACATCATTTGGGATTCAATAATGGCTCCCAGTTTGCAGTCATCTGCAAACTTTGTTAGCCAGAGTCCCTTAGTGTTGACCTGTACTTCAGAGAAGTAGATGCCAAACAAGAGCAGCCCCAGGACTGAACCCTGAGGTACTCCACTTGTCACTTGTCTGGAGCTGGATTTGGAGTCGGCTACTTTTACAGTGTGGGTTCTATCAGTAAGCCATTTAGCAACCCATTGGGTGACATAGGGATTAATGCCCAACTTAGTAAGTTTATCTATGATTCCAGAGTGGGGATGGTGTCAAAGGCCTTGGCAAGGTCTAGATAGGCTGTGTGGACCACCTTACCCTTGTCCATGGCTCTGGAGACTGATTCAAAGAAGTCAATCAGGTTCAGGAGACAAGATCGGCCCTTCACAAACCCAAACTGGGTGGGGTCCAGTGTTTGAAGGTTGCCAATGTCTTTGTTTATAAGTTCCATGATAATACGCTCCATGGCCTTGCAGATAAGGCTTGTCAGACTGATGGGACGGTAGTTTCCGGGATCCAAGGTGGATCCCCCTTGTGGATTGGGATAACTGTAGCTCTGCCACTCAGTGGGCACGAAACCTGAGGTGAGGCTATGATTAAACATGACACTTAGGTGAGGTGCCAGTTCATATTGTAGTTCATGTAGTACACAGCCCGGGATGCCATCTGGTCCCATGGATGCTGTATTCTTGGCTTTAGAGAGTGCTTTTGTACCTGTGTGGCCGTTATTACTGGAATTTGGCAATCTTCGGTATTGAGATGGGCCATTTAGGGGTGAGAGGGGGTGAAGTTGGCACTGAATCGATCTGCCAGGATATTGGCAATATCCTTCGGATCAGTATATTTAATGCCATTCTGTTTTAGCTCAGAGCAGATCTGAGCATTGCCATTTAGATTCTTGACATAGTTATAGAATGCTTTGTGGTTGTCTTTGGAATCTTTGGCAATTTTATTTTCGTAACTAGCTTTGGAGGATTTTATGAGGCATCTCAGTTTCTTACTGAGGCTAGTAAGGGAGTTTTTTGCATCCTGGGATTTTCCTCTTTTCTGCAAAAGTTTCTTCCTTTTGTTGTAAAGTTTGTTTATGGCAGGGGACCACCAGATTGGCTTCCTTTTTGGATGAGAGCATTTTGGTTCTATTTGGGATGGCACGATTCATGCATGAGTGGATGTGCTCGTACAGTGCCTTAGTGTAGGATTCAGCAGTTGAACTTTCAGTTTCCGTCTGCATGGGTGTCATGAAGTTTGTCACTACTGACTTGAGTAGCATGAAGTTGGCTTTGGAGAAGTTTTTTATGGTGGTTTCTTTACTGGGGGGTGGGGGTGGGATGTGGATGTTAAGGGTGATTAGCTTATGGTCAGACCTGACTAACGAGGGGGTGACCATAGGTATGGAGCATTGATTTCCCATGTTGGTAATGACCAGGTCTAGGATATTGGAGCCCCTGGTAGGACTATGGATTAGTTGATCCAGGGCGTTCGAATTTATGAATTCCAAGAACCGTTGCGCAAAGGTGTTGGGACATGAGTAGTTTTCCCAGTTAATGGCAGGGTAGTTAAAATCAACCAGTATTAGGGTGTTTGGTTCTATCTTAATATTTTCCAGTATGTTTAGAAACAAAATATCCATCACATACATTTTGTACTACTTAAAATGAGCAACTCTCCCTTCAAAAAAAAAAACTATAAAAGGTAAAATTGTATAATAGGAATAGAGTACAGCATAACAGGATTGAGTTACACCTGGAATGAGCATTTGGTCTCACTCCCTTCATCTGTCCATTACACATTACACTTACTAAACTGTAGCCAGAATAGATAGAGGATTATGATAAATTTCTCTTATCATAACCGTATTATTATGTGTTTGAGACGTGGAAGCCAGGAAATTCACCTTGGGAGCGAAGCTCAAGATTCCAATATTAACAGCATTTGGGAACAATTGTTAAGTCTCACAGAACAGAAGTACTTCACTAGTTTCCCTTTTCCTGATACTAGAAAGTAATAGTGATGCTCCAAGTGCTACGTGTACGTAGCAGCATGCCTGCCCTGTAATATTAGCTTATTCTGTAATATGCACCCAAGTAAGCAGTTACGCTATAATCCACTACAAGTGGCACCATTATTCTATAACAGCACACAGGTGGCAATTATGCTGTAATACTGCTACTCAGGGAATGCAAGAGTGATATAACATATTCTTGGAGCAAGTTGTGATAAATATAACACATCACAGAGGCTACAGTTATGTTTTGCCATGTTATAGCAGTTAGAATCTCTACAGCAACAACACAAATAAAACAGTGGCGTTATGTTTTAAAAGCAGGATGTAGAGGATGCTGTGGTGCTGTACTGAACTCTGAAATGTATAAGTATGCTGTAATATCAAAAAGTATTCCTTTATGCTGTAGTAATTTGATTTCTAGGCTTGAGATTATGCTAGTATTCTCCTAAAGTACACATTTTTTTGTGGTAAGAAATTGACATGTTCCATATAATCACAGTACTAACTTGTCTCTGGTCCAGGTCATATGATAGGATTACCTTTGAAGGAAGTTAAGGACTGACTTCTGATTGCAAGGGAAATTTAATTCCATAATTTGCTCCAAGGTGCATTAGGTGCTTTGTGCCAAATGGGTTTACCCACTTAATTTTTGAAGATGAAGTTCAAATTTATCTTTCATTTTAATTTTAGCAGTACGTTCCTCAGTGTCTTGTTAAGTCCCCCAGCAGTATGCATGGACTTTCCAATAGAATGGGATTAGACATTGTCTTACAGACCAGGCAGAGTTCACCTCAAAGTAACCTATAAGAAATGGTGGCAATTCTTGAAGATTTTTCTGAATAGTTCAAGTTTTAAAACATATTTGTTTCAGTAAGGAATTACTATCTTTTCAAGTTCTTTCATGTGGCTTGTTTGAAGGTGAGGCAGATCAGTTAGGTGCAATTGTTATAGTAATTTCCCTACACTGACAAGACTTGGCCTTTAGAATTAGATAAAAAAACTATCTGGTTTGTCAGTCTTGGCTCACTGGTAACCCCTTACACCCTTGGGTCACAGAACACTGCCATCTGTCTTTCTCCCACAGATGG
Organism: Protopterus annectens; assembly: GCF_019279795.1. Taxonomy (NCBI): domain Eukaryota; kingdom Metazoa; phylum Chordata; order Ceratodontiformes; family Protopteridae; genus Protopterus; species Protopterus annectens. The sequence goes on from NC_056734.1 coordinate 806,640,413, forward strand.
CTACAGGTACAAGGCTGATTCCCATTCACTAGCCCTCTTCCATGACACACAAGCTCTCTATGCCCCAGGAGGGACATAAACATTTTTGGGAAACATTTGTATGTAATGACCTCACCCTGAGATATGTCCCATTAGATATCCACAGCATACCTCTCAACCTCTTGGCACAAGAAACCTGGACAAAACATTATATAATGTGGGGTCAAAAGGCCAAAAATATGCTCTTATAAACGTAGAAAGTTGCTAGAATAACAGAATTTGTCTTAGCATGCATTTTCGGAAGGACATGAAATCTGAAACTCAAAGGCACATCATTATTTAGTGACTTTAATCCTCAGATCACACTAATGATTTGTCATAAATTTTATGAGAAACAGAGCTGTGATGCCCCAGCAATAGCCCAGCAATCAAGGAGCCTCAATCCTCACCACTGGCAACAGCGGGGGACGTATGCACTGGGAGGATGACAAGTACACACACACCGTAAAGTGCAATTTCCCTTAAGAGAACACAGAGACCACAGTCAGTCTGGGGTCAGTTTATCCCTTTTTCTCCAGATCTCCAATAAGACTCCCCACTGGCACAGCTATAGAGTTGAGATCTCAACTGAGTGGCCAAGCCAAGACCTCTGGCACTCTCTCTCTCTGTCCAACAAGTGCTTTGTGTCCCTACCCACGAAAATACTCAGTAAACAATCACATTCACTTCAGAATCACAGGAAATATTTAAAATAACATTGCAGGATAGTCTCAAATAAATAAAAACAGCATCTAAGCTATACTTCACTATATTCACAACTGTATCTAAGAGAAATAACTGTACCTTAGACTTACTTACTCATAGCAAGGCAAGACAGATGTGGTGAGTGGGTTTTCAAGCTGATGCTGTCAGGTCAAAGTCAAAATGTAAAATGCACTGTCTCTCTCTCTCTCAGAGAGTTCTTAAATTAATATTTCAATTATTACTGCTGGGATACTTGCAGCATGACATCACTTATTGTCATCTGACTATCCCAGGTGAAACCTCCCACTGCAGCTGGTAGCATTTAGCATCTCTCCATGAAAATACCTAAACAATGACTTCTCTTAGCTCTAAGGTAAATGGTGGAAGTCATAAAATAATTTACATTTCTCCACATTTAAAGACAATAAAAAAACTTCTAGGTCTAGACATTATGTCTCCTATTGCACTGAAAGTGAAAGATAACATCTCTTTCTATGGCCAGCAATAAAGTACTTCAATCTCAACTATTCTTCTGAAGTTTTGCAAGTTAATCTCCTGTGTTTCAGTCTCCCCTGTTAAAACATATATGTAAACAGTTACAATAGTGCATATACATTTCTGCTCAATACTAAAATATATCTTCAGCACACATCTGTACAATATGACATACGGTTCTAGTACATTTATAACACAGACATATAAATCATGTTGATATTTTCAAATGACACACAGCCACTTACAAAATTCCAAGTAGCTAGGCTGGCAGTATCTCATTCTGTCACACTTCTACATAAATCATATTAATATTCACAAATGACATATAATTATTTAAAAAATTCCAGATAGCTGGCCTGGCAGGATCTTCTTTTGTCACAAGGACAAAAATAAAATGCAAAAATTTGGACATTCTGTGAAAATCTGGAACAGTTGAGAGGTATAATCCACAGTACCTCCACCCATCATAACTTTCCAGTCAGACTCAACATGCACCTTTGCAGTGAAAAACCGTCATAAGAACCTCTATCCTATAGTTTATTAACTTCTGCAGTTCTTGTTTGCTCCCTAAGTGTATCTTTCCATGGCAACAATTCACAATACCCATGTTTTTAATACCCACATAATGGCACACTGGTACTATTACTCCTGCTCTGTTCCTCTGGCTCTTAGGTGTTACACTCATCCTGGATGTCATCAAGAAGTCTTAAGTGCAGTTTAAAGTTTTATAACACTAATAAAAGGATTCTTTTAATATATATATATATATATATATATATATATATATATATATACGTATATATATATATATATATATATATATATATATATATATATATATATATATACACAAATACCTTGAATTCCAACATCCATACATACATTAGCCAGGATTTAGAAACAGACCCAGCCATGTGAGGCAAGACCATGACAAAAATGGCCTTATATCACAATATGAGAAGCCAGTGATTCAGAGACACATTAGCCACAATGAGGAAAGATCTCATTAGCTGCTAATTTGCATAGCTCTGAATCACTTTGTGAATGCTACAAGGACTAATAGGGCATTTTCTGCTCCCCTTGCAGTAATCTCAGCAGGCAGTCCATACTTTGCATTATCACAGACACTTCCCTCATTTATCCCCCTCCCTACAGATACACACATACAAACAAACACACGCACATGCAGACAAACCACAATACCTCTTACCTGTCCCTGGATTTATAGAATGTCGCCAGATTTTCAACACTCCTCGTAAATCACAAATACTGCAGTTATTTAATAATGCCAGTCATTAAAAATTCATTTTTCTTATTGTTATTATTCAAAAAATGTATCTAGATGCAAAACCTATTGCAGTATTAACGCTCTAGGTGGAAAAGAGTAATTTTTAGAAAGACCCTCTGGTGTTTGTCTAGTGCCCCACCCCTGGATTTGGCTAGAAGTCTTGAGCATGACCCTATACATCACAGACTATTACAAACAGTCAATAATGCTAGACATTAGTGTTTCATACCTCTTAGTGTTTTGTGATTCATGCTCCAGGGTATTGTTCAAGATTGTTCCTGCTGTCTAGTGTTCTCCTCCATGCATTTTTCATGCTGCACAACCTCATTGTCTGCTAACTTTTAAAGTGGCTTACAGATACATTAAACAGTCCTTAGTGTCTAGTGTCTCCAAAGTATTGCTTGATTTACTTAGTCAAGGGGAGTTTAGGTATAGCAGGTACACACAGTCCCATACACACAAGCTAGCGAGCTCGCACACACAGACGCATGAACTCACTAACTTTCTCAGTCCTGACTCAGTCACACTCATTCACACACTCACCCATGCACACAGACCAACACACACACACACCCTACCTATCCCCTTATACATATGTGCTGTGATGACCCAGGCAGACATGCATGCACCCACATGTGCATGCACACACACACACACACACACACACACACACACACACACACACACACACACACACATGCACTCTCACTGTACGTTTAACACACCTCCACTCACTCAGCCACAATCAGTCACTCACATACCCACTCATGCACACACAAACACACACACACACACACACACACACACACACACACACACACACACACACACACACACCTACCCTACCAATCTCCTAACTAATCCTCCTTACTGTGATGAACCCACCTACTTAATATAAGTACTACAAGGTTACTCCATGTTGGGAAAGGGAAGAAAAATCCAGTTAAGTATTTTTTTATTGGCCATCTTGTTTTCTGTTTGCACTCTATTTTTTGGACAAATGGGGATAACCAAAGAACCTACTCCCATCAGTCATAAAGTCATTCAGGGCAGAAGGGTCTCTGCCACTGACTCCTATAATGTTGACATTTGAACTAAGGAAAGTGGGTACCCAGATCAAGGAATTTGAATAAAGCCTCCAAATTCCATTCCATACCCATGAGTAAACAATTACCACTTATAAAGTTTTTTTTTTGAATTAACAGGCAGAGGATACTGGAACACATTTCAAAACACAAGTGGTAGAAATGAAACCCAAGTGTACATGATTTGGAATGAAAACAATCTACTGTGTCACATGCAGTTTATTAAACATGCAAAACAAATCACTCGTAACTGGTGGCAGAATGCTGTCTATAGCACTCATGAATGCCATGAGACAGGCTTCCATTCATTTTTTTAGTCAAATATGTTTTTTAATGAAATTTTCAATGTGCAACAGAAAAGTATCTACTCCACCAGAAAGCTGAAATATACAATGAAACCATACTAAATATCTAAGAATAAAAGAACTGAGGTTAACAATTTGCAGAGTATTTAAACAGAATGCAAAATGTTCCATGTACAGTAATGAGATATAACATAAAAGTCAAGGTCCAGTTTAGAGTAAGTTCAAAATAATTTGATGCAAACTGCTTTGTGATGCTTTCCAGTTCATGAATATACTCTGACTTAGCAGACAGCTTGTTTGTTTTTAAATACTTTATTTTGTAGGAGATTAGACCATTGAGTTGTTATATAGAACTTTACTAAACAGGTTGGTAGTATTAGAAACGATGAGTGTCTTACCTTCCAAGTTGTAAAGTCCAAATCAGACTATAAGTTGAATAGCTGCCTGGACAAATCATAAGCTAGTATAAGTATCACAGTTTTAGAAAAAGGTTTAATCAAGCAAGAATATTTTCATATTAGGAAGCACTAAATTCTAAGGCAAAAGCTTGAGCAAGGTCCAAGAACTGTAAAACTACAATCAACTTAGTTAAAATTAGTTGTAGTAGGAATGTAAATCTTCATAACTGTGCAAGAAAAATATCCCCATGAGCAAATCTGTACATGTTAGGACAGTTATCAGCATCCACAATCAGTATTTCTACTGACAATCTCTGTGCTTCACCATATCATAGGAAATGTGAATGCCTTTGTGTAGCTATTGTCTCACAATTACTGGGGTATCCCCTTCCATTTTCTTTTTCATATGGAGGCACATTACCTTTCCCCTAAATATTTCACATATTTTTCTTCTCCAGTTCTGCCTAAGCCTTTTGCTAAGCATTCATCTTCTTTCTAGTTCTGACTTTAAGATATGCACGGTTTGTGTTCTGTACTCAGTCACACCCTCCTTCTGTCTTCTAATTCCTTCCTTTGTACATTGTACGCTCCTTGGCAGATGCAGTCAGTCTGCATATTTTTCCTGATTATTACATTAACACTATTTAGATAACTATGGTATAAGCAACAGGCTCCATTACTGCTGTTCCCGACACAAGAACAGATTAATAAAACCTGATAGTCAGAAAAAGCATCTTATGTTATTGTAAGCTGTTTATGCAGCATGACAGAAATTAATATTTACTGAGTTTGTTGTGGCTTATGAAATCCAGTTTAAGACCAAGAATTGAATGAATGCATCCACTGTAAAGATTACTTATGCTGCATAATTTGCCATTTACTGTTTTCTGGTGACATTTATGGTTTTAGAGATATGAGCATTTGCTTGAACTTTTCTAAATGGCTCGGGCCACAGCCATTAGAAGTTAAGATTACAGACTCAAACGAGCTCCATTGGAGGGAATGGTTTCCTACAAGTAAAACTCATTCCTTGATACGATTTATTCATACAAAAGTGAGCTTATGGGGCATTTAATCACACATGATGTGAATTTGGGCACTTGGCCTTTAGTCTCTTGAAGAAACTAACAGCTGTTTCCCTTAGTTCAGAGGCTAAATATTTATCCACTTCTGCCAGGTTTATTTTCAGGTTTTCTTCAGTTATTATTGTCATATCTCTGTTTGGCTTCTGGCAAGAAAGAATTGTAGAGGAAAAATCTCCCTTGTCTTTCACAAGATTAGCATCCATCAATGGTGCCGAGTGGAATTTAGCCAACAGATGCAGTACTAGGCACTGCTGGTTTAAGCACAAACTTGTAGCTGGACAATATTCAACAACTTTGTATTTCTGAATTAGGCACATTTAGATCCAACAGATTTGATTTACAAAGGTACATATGATATCATCTTGTTCCATTTGCAGTTGTGTTATAGCTGATCTTAAAATACCGTGACACTTTTCATCTCATGTCACTGCCAAAATATGGGTCTCCTACAGATGCCCACACCAAAATGTGGGTCTACTACTGATGCCTGCACCAAAATGTGAATCTACAACAGGTGTTCATGGCAATGTGTGGGTCTACTACAGGTGCTTGCTCTAAAATGTGGGTCTACTACAGGTGCTTGCTCTAAAATGTAGGGCCTACTACAGGTACTCACTTGCTACATACTTCACTGCCACTTGCTCATAAAAGCAAGTGCTTAAATTCCCACTAGCCAAATCTCCCATGTCTGCATAGCCCTTCCAACACATGATCCTATAAAACTATATAGCCCTACCTGAACCTAAATTCTAACCCTAAAACTCCCACCCACTCCGTAACCATAAATCTCCTTTCCAGCTCCCTAAATCTAAAACTCCCTTCCCACTGCCAGCCTCTACAATCCCCTTCCTGCTCACTAAACCTAAAATTCCCATCGCACTCCCTCCACATGGCTGCTTGCCCGAATTCATATTTCACTTTGAGTATGAACAGCAACCTACATGAGCTACAAGACACTCAAGTCCCTCGCTTTTAGACAGTGGTGTTCGAGCACTTGAGCTTTAGTACCTGTTGTGCTCCCCAAAAATGTCATAATGATAACCAGTCATAAAATTATATAGTATTAGAAAGAAAATATAAAGTTGCTTTACATCTGTAATATAAATGTGTGATTCAAAATAAAAAAAAAAAAAATATATAGCCTTTAACATACAGACAAATCACCACAAATGCTGATATTTTTCATACCACTTGTGTACACAGATAGTTAATACAAAATGATATATATATATATATATATATATATACATATATATATATATATATATATATATATATATATATATATATATAATATATATATATATATATATATATATATATACACATATGGATCTAGGACTATTGCTCGAAATCACGTTTACTCGAAACGTAAACGGCCGAGCACACTTTCATGAAAGTACATTTCTACCGAAAATGCACTTTCACAAAAGAGAAACAAACAAAAAAAAAACATAAAAAACAAATAACAGTCATCACGTTTATGCAGGGGGGCAATCCCCCCAGCACCCCCCACACCCCCCTACTTTTATATTCTCACTCCGAGATCGCACTACAGTGGGGAAAAGGGAATATTCCCTTATCCCCATTGTACCATGATCTAAGCAACAGCCCCATCACTCAGTTGCCTTTTTTTTTTTTACGTTTTTTTTTTTTTTTTTACTTCTCTTTCGCAAAAGTGTATTTTCAGTAGAAATGCACTTTTGCAAAAGTGTGCTCGGCCATTTACCTTTCGGGTAAACGTGATTTCGAGCAACAGTATGGATCCCATATATATATATATATATATATATATATATATATATATATATATATATATATTTTTTTTTTTTTTTTTTTTACAAAAACAGGAGTACAGTATTCAAATATGCTGAACATCTGAATTTGTTCTAGATCAATTGCTACATAAATTCTGAGTTAAAACACAAAACAAAGAATACATTTCAAAAGTAATATCCACCAAAATTATGTGCACAAACTACTCCAACATGAAAAGAATAACTTTAGGTTCGGCTTCATTTTATTAAGGTGCTTAGTCATTTAGCATTGCCTCACAAAACTTGATTCTCCTGTTTAGTTCTCTGCTAGAGTGTCTTCTCTGTCTAGTCTGCATGTTTGGGGTTATATGTACATCCTGCTATAGGTCTGACATGCTGTTCAGGATTCATTTGCTGCATTATACCTATTGCATGCTGGTTTAAGTTCAGAATCCCTGACTCTGAAATGTATTGTGAGGGTGAGTGGAAAATGAAGGACAACACATTAACACATAACCATAAAAATAAACTATTAAACTTAAATAAAACTATTTATGGGAACAAAAAAGAGACTACTCAGCTAGGCCGTAATGCAGGATTAAATAAATTCTTACAGATGCTGTTGAAATAGGCCAAGGTAGTTAACTTGCAAAGCCACTAACGTAATACATTCCAAAGGTGTATTCTCTGGTAAGCAAATGACTAAACTCCATCTGTTTCAAGATGAGTCAAGGAAACTGCTAACAATCCCATGGTGGCCAGGGTGCAAAGCCTTTATTGGACAAAAAGAACTGAGTATCTTCTTAAGGTAGGAGGGAACCAGTCATGTAGGGGAAAAAAAAAAAACAGAGTTTGAAAACAACCTAATATCAGAAAGAAATCAGTGCAACCTCCTCATCCCAGGAGTACTATGTTGGTAGTAAGTACCAGGAAGTACCCTGGCTGTGAAAGTTAGCAAATCTGTACCAAGGAACCCTGGGTAAGGACATTACAGTAACTGAAGTGAGGATACAAGCATGATGACCAAATGGGCTTCATTCATGTTTTATGGCTTTCAGAAGCTGCCTTAGGTCAACTGGTGCCCTAGGCAAAAAGGCACCACGGCACCCCCCACCACACCACCCAGTGCCCCCATCCTAGTCTACCTACACCAAATAAATACTGGAAAAGTGCCCCTACTAAAGCGGCGCCCTAGGCGGCCGCCTAGTTGGCCTATGCCTAAGGCCGGCTATGATGGCTATTCTGGTTATGCTTCTTAAGTAAAAGCGGGATGACAATCACAACAGTCACCTGGTCACAAAATGTCAACCAGTCAAAGGATCACTAAAGTTTTGCCCCTGTGATCCAAAATTCAGCTTCTTGCTACCACACAATAAATTAGCATGTCAAAGCTGAAGCTCTTATGATTACATGCACAGCTAAGACTTCAGTATTGGATAGTGCTTAGCTTCAACTGGTTACACCTAAGCTGTATATCAAAAAATTGCATCCATCTAGAGATGAAATGTAGTACCTGATAAATGTGTTTAAGTCATGGCTATGTCTTGTAGTCTAGTAATGCAAATCCAAGGGCTGGAATTCATCGAGAAATGCTGCACATTTACAGAAAATTGGCACTCAAACTCAGTTCCTGCATTTAAAAAAAAAATAAAATTTAATACAAATACTGTGTAAAACTGAAAAAGAAGTAATCAGAATAAGATCTATAAATCATACAGGATTTTAGTGTTTGGGATAGCCACGAAATGTTGCTATTGAAATACCAAGACTCTTAATGTGTTAAATGAATAAGATTACCTTGATGATTCAATGTATTCCTAACATTATATAACAGTATGTGATGTTGAATTTCTTCCAATGTATATATATTGTAAATATGTTAAATTAATAAAAAATGTTTTTTGAAAAAAAAAAAGAAAGAAATGCTGCACATTTGCACAAGACTTATGCAGCAATGAGGCAATACAGGACACTGAAGTCACATATTGGTAAATGAGGCACCACAGAGTGCACAGATACTCAGAAGAAGAGAGTAACATGTAACACATATGTAAGCAAGGCAGACACCCTGCGTTCCATGTCCCTCATGATAAAATCTGTTTGCATGTATAGCCACCAACTTCTCACCCTATGTGACAACCATGTGCCACTATGTGGTATATGGCGGCATGCTAGTATATAGCATATCTGACAGCACAGGAGCACAAAGTAGCAATCCACACATCCAGCCACAGCAGAACAGCATCTACAATGAGTTAAGGAGGACAGCCTTATGATAAACAAAATGGGGCAGAAAGGGGGTGTATAGAAAAGGGGGAAGGCAACAAGCAGTTGGGCATAAAAGGCAACTACTGTATAGGCCTATTTGCCAATTTAATAACATGTCCAGATATAAAATTGAAGTTTGTGACCATGGTGCCATTTTTATTGGTATTTAATGCATGGTGTTGCAGTAAGTCTACTGGTTAAAAGAGGTGTCTGGGTTGCAAATACATATTCCTTAGTGACCTACATAGAAGTCATATCTGCTATGTGTATCTTATGGTAAGTATATATCAGGGAACATATCCTGTTCATGCCAGCTCACCATACTGAACCTACCCAACTACTCAGTAACAGAGAAGCTGGGCTCCTGCAGAGTGTGCCTTTGCCTGTATGTGACAGATACACCATCATCTGTACACAATGTCTGAATCATTGTAATATGTGTGTTGCCTGTGTTTGTATAGCTGACATCTCATTTATTATTATCTGTGTAGACTATACATCTGTTTTCTCTTGTTTTCACAGGTATCATAAACATAAGGTTCTGGTGGTAGGCCTGCTGAGAATGAAATCCTGCTATAGGCATTGAGAATCCATGGGCAACACCTTTTGGGACAAGTGGCTGTCTACACATTGGCAGTCACTGGTTTGTGACACCAATGCTGTGGGTCAGCATATTTGCATACTGAAGCAATGTCATAAGTATGTCACAAAGATTCAGTCATGCCAAACTGAAAATATGATATATACTGTTTTAGAGGTTGTCCGCAGGAGGTAGCCTACCAGGAACTACCAAACTCATGGACAAGGAGGATTGTTATCCCTGAGTGGGGCAAGATTTACAGTGGCAATCTCTCCAGGTGTGGACATTGGTACCAGGATAGCCCAACCCCCACATGTCACAGTGAGACATACACCAGGTTAGTATGACATACATATGTCATTACAGGACTGTTGCAAATACAGTGTTGGCATCCATACAGTAACCAATGATGTTGACACATACCATAATCACAACTGGATGGATGGCATACTGGTGCTATGTCTCTATTCAGTGGGGTCTTGCACCCTCTGTCCTGGATGAGTGTATAGCCACATGCACATATGATGCCCATAGCTGTACATTTTGAGTGCTAATTGTCCCCATAGGTGGAGGGGCCTCCTATGACCATGAGCACTAGCAGTGACCCCCCCCCATGGATGGACATGCCCACAACAGACTAGCCTCACAGGGATGTCTGATGTCATCACTTGTCACAGTTGACCCTTGACATGCTGGCATACCTCTCAATCTCTTAGAGCAAGAAATCTGGACAACTAAATAAATAATGGGGGACAAAGGCCCAAAAATAGGGATATTTTTTAAATATTGCTCTTACAAACTTAAAAAATTGATAGAATTGCAGGTTTTGCATTTGCATGAATTTTCTCAAGGATATGATGTTTCGAACCCATATATCTGCCATTATTTTCTGACTTCAGTCCTCAATGATTTCTTAGTGATTTGCCAGAAAACCTCAATTTTATGAGAAACAGACCAAAAACATGAGGGAAGAATCAAGACAGTTGAAAGGTATGCATGCAGGCAGCTCTCTGGATTATCAACAGATGTGTAGGTGTGAAATCCATGCACAACCCAGAGCTCCACATTATAGTTTGGAACTGACTACTGTGTTGTGTCATTCATTTGAATGCCACACAGCACTGTTAGCACTTTTGAGAGGACATGGAGTCCAGAGACTCCATTATAATTGGATATATTATGTCTGTGTTGGTGCACCACTTCCATTGCCACTTCTTTGAGGATTTCAAGTGTGTTCATCATCACTGTCCATGCTGCCAGTATTGTCTGTGCTCAGGATGTGCTGGTGGCCTCAGTAGGCTGCACACTCCACATCAGAGTCGGGAGGTGTATGGTGCACCATTCCCCTCATTGTGGTTGGTGAAGAGACCAAACCTTCACTGGCAGGACACTTTTAAAGTGGACTCTGCCTTTGTCACAGTACCACTGTAACACACCATTTTTGCCAATGGAGGACCTGAGTTCAGTCACTCAAAGCCAAGAGACTGCAAGTCATGGTCATATAGCATTCCTGAAAGTATGTTTCCATGATAACAGTCCCCCATCTCTGCCTCTTGTGACATGACCCCCCCCCCCCATCCAGTATGTGGAGCAGCCATGTGTTATTGTGTCCTTTGGTACCTTCGCACATGGTGATGGCTTTGAGCCACTACACCTTCCATCCTTGGTAGCATGTGGTTATACATGATATACAGTGTGACCTGAGCATGCATGCCCAACATAGCCTATGATTAATACTACATGCATTATCTTTACTTTGTGTGACATTGCAATTTCATTGTAAGCTCATTATGACCCTTAGTTCTAGCCTAGATATCACCATGTCACCTAGGCTGTCATATATTGTGCCTGTTCCCATCTAGGGGTTGTTTGATTTGTGCTGCCTGCAGTTCTGGCTCACTGTCGTCTACAGATGTTGCTACAGTTTTTGCACCTGTGGGGTGTGGGCAGATGAGCACTGGTGCTATGCCATTTGCTTTCAGAGTATCATATTATATAGCATGGCACAGGCAATGCCCAGCTTGCAGGCTGGGTGGAGGAAGTAATGAAGTGCCCCACTCCACTAGACATGTATCTAAGCAATAAAAGCATACCTTCAGTAGGCCAAATACCTGTTCAGTGATGTTGCAGGTCTCTACATGTGCCATGGTTTTTACTGAGGTTCAGCAACCCTTTTTGGATTATAAGTAGATAACATTAGTCAGGTTTCAAGGAGTATCCAACATTAGATGCACTGGTAATACCTTGTGCATTGCACACTACCTGGAAGTTTACAGAATGGTAGCCTTTCCTGTTGATATGCCACTGTCTAAGGACAATAAGGGGCCTTTATTGCTACATGTTTGCAACCTATGGCAGCCAGTACAGTACCTCATGGAAGTGTGCAGTGTTGTAAGCACCATGCACAGTGCTGACTATTTCCTTTTAAGTCTTGTGAAACCAGAAATTCTTATCCCCACATAGAAGCATCATGTTAAGGAACTGATGAAACATTCCTAGGACTAATGCCAGATATGTACGTAATGTATCATCTGATGGACTGAAAGGTCCTTGTAACTAGGATAGGGACCTTTGCAACTGCTTCCTTGGAAAAAGGAAGGTCACATATTCTTATGGATTCTGCTTATGGGTAGCATATGTCCAGCAGGAAACTTACAATGCCCTGATGGAAGAGATGAACAACCTCTTGGTTGGTCCAGTTATGGTATGTAATCAACTTTCTATAACTCCTTCACTGCTGCATCAGACACATTAGACATATAGATGGTAGATGGCTGTGTTATATAAAGTAATGTGATGCTGACCAAGCACTGCCAACATATGACAGACATATTGCTATCTGCAACCCAGATATTTCCAGTGTACTCTGGCCTTTTGTAGACTCACAAAGTATGGTATGCAAGTTCCTCCAAACATTTATGAATCCTGACACCATATGAGGGTTATATACACTTGCAAATCAGTACTGCCTCACTTGTTATGTGTCTTCATTTGCACCCTCACTCTGTGACTCTGTAGTGGACATAGTCATATTAATACTGTTTTAGTATCCTGTTCATTTTATTGGCATTTAGTTACCAAGAAGGTCCAATAGACCTCTTTTCAAAATATGACCAGGGAGAAAATCTCCCTAAACATATTGAGTGAAAGAAAATCATATAAAGAGATTATAGCAGACTCTTTGTGAGAATAAACAATATGAAAACTATAATGATTACTGATTCAGTATAGACTGCAAGGCAATACAGATGAAAGCATTTAATATCAGCAGTTGCAACAGTACATATAAGAGTAAGTATCAGCCGAATATAAACTACATCCATTGTGAGAAGTGTGGTAATGCAATAACACAAGGAAATAATCTAAAAAAAAATTGTATCAACAGTGGCAGCAATATTGTCTAAAGAAGCATTAAGTAATAAAACCATATCCACTATAAATAAGTGGTCATATAAGGCGAGGTTAGATGAAGCAATATCAGCATACATATTTTTGGGATAGGATGACAAGGTAAATCAAATGTAAAGCTGAAGCCAATATAATAAGTGTGGCAAGCAATAAGGTTTTAAGGAAAGACTGGTTTAAGCAGTTGGATAGGTATTGCAGCCAAATTACAGATATGTTTAAACTAGATATGATATAATATGAGCTAGGCATGTGTGACAAGTAGCAGGTGTCCAAGAAGGAAAAATCAAAAAAGGGGCATGTAGAAGTGAAGAAGGAATAGTTAGGGTGCGTTAGTTGTGGAAGACTGAGAACAGGAGTACAACAAGAAAAAGAGTTTGGAATGTAATGTTGTCACTGATATAAAGGTGCTGAAATGTGTAGAGATCTAAATGACTGAGTGAGGGGGGATTGATTGCATGGGTAATCTGAGTGATCAGTAGTTACAGAAAGTAAGAGGTTCAGGGTTCACATAAAAAGACAAATTACTGATGACGAGCATTCCTATGGTTTAAAAGAAAGAATAGTTTGGGGTGGGGGTTCAACTAATTTACCAAAAGAGGACAAGCAGTGGTAAATTTTAGAGTTAAGAAGATGAGTGCGAAAATTTTTTTTTAAACTACTTTAAGGTTTCGGGTTGTCTGAGAGCAGATGGTATCTGGTTGTAAAGTTTGGCCACATGGCACATGTACAAGGCGTCACTACCTCATCCTGGTAGGCAAAGTATTTGTCTTTAGAACGAAGTTCTTGTGGGGCAGCACCACTTCATTCGTGAGAATAGGAAAGGACATTTGAGTTGTTGGTGCAGAAAAGTGTGAGCCGCCTTCAGATCGGTGTATTGAAGACTGGGAAATTCTATCCAGTTGTTTTTATGTAGAGCAATGCAGAGGTGGGTTGTTATTTTGTTGTAGTATTGCTCTAGTCTTCATTGTTGAGTTCTATGAAAGTACTACGAAAGTGCAAGAAAGTACTACGAAAGTACTACGAAAGTGCAAGAAAGTACTACTAAAGTACAAGAAAGTACTACGAAAGTACTACGAAAGTTAGTGTAGATTGCGGTAGCATAGACTAGACAGAGTAGAAGGTAGACATTGGCTATAATCTTTCGGGTATGTTCTGAGAGATAGGTTTTGATTCTGAAGGAGGCAGCTGTGAGCTTTTTATGGCATTGGCTATATGGAAGTTAAATTTTAATTTTAAATTCTTGTCTAGGGTAACACAAAGGAGTTTGGTATTTGGGGTAATATCCAGGATAGTATTGCTGTATGAGGTAAAGGGAGAAATTAGTATGTGTGACAGGACTGGATCTACGTAGGAAGAGCATGACTGCTATCTTTTTAGTATTGATTATTAGGTCATGTTGTTATAATCAGAATTTGATTGAGAAGTTTGAACTCATGGTTTTATATTTCAATTCTTTAATGTATGGGGAACAGCATACAAGGGTAGAGTCATCTGAAGCAGTAGTAGATCATTAACAAATATATTAAAGAGCAATGACTTCAGTATAGCGCCTTGAATGACACCTACATTAACAGGGAGAAAAGGGGAGTTTGCTGTTTGTCAGTCAACACATGGTATTGAGTTACCTGTGTCAATATGTTGTGTTACTTGTGTAGCTGTGGAATTATTTGCTTACATAGAGATGGTGAGTATATGGAGCAGTTCAAACTGACAGACTGTGTTGAACATCTTTGAGAGATCGAGGAAGGTGGCAGAAACCAAAAGGTTGCTATTACAGTGTTGGTTGGTGGTATGTAGGGGGTTTATATCACATAGTCAAAGTCTTATTACTTCAAACACGTAATGTTCGAACCATTATGTTCGAAGTTACAAAACTTCGACTATGCATAAAAAAATTTAAAAAACAACAGAAAATAAAATAAACTGTTTTAAGCAGGGGGACTAATACAATTCATATCAGTTCATTCTCAGTGTTACTCATTAGCAGTTCTGCAGTGCATATACACTTCTCTGTGTAATGATGCTTTCCCTCCTCTGTGTAATGATGCTTTGTTC
The DNA here is from genome assembly GCF_019279795.1 of Protopterus annectens. Taxonomy (NCBI): domain Eukaryota; kingdom Metazoa; phylum Chordata; order Ceratodontiformes; family Protopteridae; genus Protopterus; species Protopterus annectens. Next base: position 806,655,860 of record NC_056734.1, read on the forward strand.
ACATGTTGTCACTTCTGTCCAAAATTAATTTTGAACCAATGGCCATTCTGAGAAATTTTATGTCTTTGTAGTTATGTAAAATGATTAATCAAACTTATACAAAGCTAAAAGACCATCACTGCAGTCCTGTAAACTGCCCTACTGCTTATCAAGTTGAATCCTTGGAGAAATGCAACTCAATAACACCGTGTTGGTGTTTTTTTACTATGAGAATGGCATTTAATAAGATCGCACTACATACCTAAAATTGAGTCTGAGCTCAGTTTCAGCATCCTTAAGGCCCTTGAGCACATCTCAAGATAAATGTTATGGTAGTATCTGAGCTTACATGTAAGTAAAAAGAACACATCACTGCTTTTTTAATGACGCCTGACATGATCACCAGACTTTGGGCTGTGTGTTGTGATATAGCTCTAGAGCTTTTCAAGGGTTGTGTACTGAAGTTTATGTTAATTAATGCTATACTGATTCATTTGTGATTTGAATAGTTCTGAGTGTCTCTTAATGTTTAGATCTTTCATGCAGATTTCACTTACATAATGTCTATAATTAGTTTTATGAAATGATGTACATGGTTGTTTTTTGTCTGCTCCTGTGTTAATAATCAGACTATTATTTGCCGATCTTCCATTACAAGATGCAGACCTACAAGGCATTATTGGTTAGATTAATTCATCATGGATTAATGGACACATTCTCAATTATCTCATCCCAGCTGCTGAGGTTGCTTTTATGTGGTGCCAGGCTGGTCTGTATGCATCTATTTGTAGTCCAAGAACAGAGGCTCCTATAGTGACTAACATTTGATTCTTTATGCCACAGCTCATTGTTTGATTACTTCTACAGTATTTTCACAATTTCTGAAAGATGGCTTGCAAAAACTCTCTTTTTAACATAATGTCTGTTTTAACTCCTTATTAACTACTTGTTGTAAACAAACAACAAAAATAGTTAACATAAAGAGGAAATATAGTCACTACAGCATGGTTCTGTAAATTCAGACCCTGAGTCAGTAGTAAGCACATTTAGCTTCTTTAAAGAAGTGAAACACCAAAGTTACTTTTTTACAAACTGTTAAGGTCAGTGTTTGAGACATGCCATCTTTGATTGCCTTGCCTCGGTCTGCGGCCATCCCTGGAACTAAAGTGTCAGGTGGACAAGATGGAATCAAAATTCCAGTTGTCTATATTCCTGTTTGATGAGGGAATGATGGGATAGGCTGCTTACACTGTGCTGATCCTCCCCCACTGGAGACTGGGGGCACAACATGGTGCTCCTTGCAGACACAGTGAGAAAAAAGGTACTGTATGCCTGCCTGCCCAGGATACAAATCTCTTGTGGAAAATGGTAGCCAGTGCCAGACAACAGATCCTCAGGACTTCCTATCTTCACTGATACGGGTTCTGTTAGACAGGATTTATGAAGTACATGAATCCAGGGATAGAAGATCTTACTGAGTGGGTCCTGTTTGCCTTTTTGGGGTGTGACTAAAAGCTAGGTGGAGGTAACATCTAATGACACCAGCAGAGATGCAGCACAGAAGCTGCTCCTGGGTTCCTAACACAGTATTAACCAAACAGTTGGCAGCACACTGGAAAACTAAGGTAGAAAAAAATGTACTCAGCCTTTCAGACACTGCTGAATCTGATATCCCAGTTATCAAATATAAATAAATAATTTATAGCCCTGAATTTCCTTCCTATACTGCAGAGTTTATCTCCTATATTGAATAGACTTGAAATTTTAATTTTATTACACCTACTACAGGCATGCAATTCTTATCTTCTTACCTTATATATGTATATGTATGGGTGTACTATAGTACAACAAAAACACCCAATGTCAACTGCAAAATAATCTATACAAAAACACAGAGCTCAGAACACCAGTACTCATGCACTGAAAAACAGATTCAGAGCATGCAAAATCTAATTTTTTAAAACACTGATTTTTGAAAGGGGGCAAGCCCCCTCTGCACCCCCTCACACCCTGCAAATTATATATGCTAACTTTGAGATCTCACAAACATGAGGTAACGGCATATTCCCCAAACCCAGAAATTATGTGATTTTGCAAACCTGTCAATCAGCTGCTTAGTCAATAGTCTGCAGTCAAGTAAACAGTTGTTGGCCCCACACACACACACACACACACACACACACACACACACACACACACACACACACACACACACACACACACACTCGACATAATCCAGTTCTCTCTCTCTCTCTCTCTTTCTCTCTCCCTCTCCCTTTTCAATTTCTCCAAATCCTTTGTGTTTCTAATACCATGCCAGGAATGGACCCCATTCCTAAGTCAAAGTACGATTAAAGTTCATGAAATTAGTATTGTTTCACTCTTTGATGTCAGCCAAAAGTGGTCTTCACACCACCCGCAATGTGCCCAGTAATGACTCCTTCCGCAATTCATATGGAGTTACATGTATTAGTAGCATATCTAAATATGATTGTAGACTCTTTTTTTATAAGACCCGTTGCTCCTACTACTATTGGAACTATCGGGGTATCTTTCTTCCACATTACTCTCATTTCTGCATGCAAATCCTGATATTTTATGACTTTGTTTCTCTCTGTACACAAGACACTGTAGTCACTGGGTATAGGGATTTCAATGATCAATACTACTTTTTTCTTCTTTTCTTGGACCACTGTATCCAGTTTTCTAGCATCTATCTTTTGAAATGTTGGTAATGGATGATCTCATGTGACGTAGACTTCATTTTCTATCATGGTTGTGGCTCATGTTTCCAGTGTTTTTCAGCCACTTCAGTACTATAACATTTGTGCAATCCCCATTGTAACAATCTTGCCACATTATTATGTCTTTCAGTATACAGTCCTTCTGCCATTAGTATATCTCAACCAGCAACAAGATGTGCAATTGTTTCCAATTCTTTTTTACAAAACCTACATTTGTCTGTTTCTCCCACATGTTCAATGGACTTTGTAAACCAACAAGTACGTAGTCCACAATCTTGTGCCGCCAATATTAACCTTTCAGCTCTTGGTTTGAATTCGCCACTCCTTAACCATTCCTGCATATTCGAATTGGTGAACAATCTTATGTTGGAAGTTATCAACAAGAGGGAGAGGGGCTTTTTTGTACAATCCTGACTTGTAATAACAAAATGATAGCTTCCAGTGGTATGAACAACAGTAGTCTGGACACATTGTTGCCAAATGGGAACCATGACATGCTTAGTATGTGCGTACTGCACAACGGAAATAATGGGCCCAATTTTCAATCAGCTTTCATTACAACTTATAGTTTGGAAAGCAAAGAAACTGTGGATATTTTACTAAAGAATTGGGTTATTTTGTCCTCATGTGTTGAGGTTAAGCAATGTGTTGGAGAAAAACCTTTAGCTGTTTACAGGAAGGTTCGATCTCTCAAGAACATATTTGAAAATGGTAGTAACAAACTGTGTCAAGGTTCCATGAAAAAGTGTGGTTTATGCAATTACTGCAGTTATATTTTTGAAGGATCTACCTTCACAGTCAATGGTGTCAAGGTGTGTTTAAGGAAAAATTGTAATTGTCAAATGGAAAGGGTGGTTTACTGTGCTTTTTGTTGTAAATGCCCTTGTTTTTATATTGGGAAAACTGAGAGAAAATTAAGGAACCACATTTATGAACATTTAAGGGGCATAAGATTAAAACAGGAATCTACCTCTTTGGCTAAACATTGTGTAGAGTGTGTTGGTCACAGTTTTAAATATGCAGTGATTGAACCTTTTGAGTACAACCCAAGAGGTGGTCCTTGGCCATTGCTTCTTGAAAAAAGTGAAGTTTTGGGCAGCTTAGAACTAACACTATGTAATGGCTAGGTTTAAATGAGACCTTTTCTATTACCTGCTTTTTAAAATTGAGAACATTGATGAGATGAAAAATTGTTTGTTTATTATAACATATATGTTTTTTATAGCAACATAATATAGGTTGCAATTTTGTATGACACACTAGCAGTGATTTTATTAAAACATGTATTTATGAATTCTGTGTGCATATCTGTTTATGTTTATTTATTAGTACACTTTTTTTATAAATACTATTGTATATGTTTTAATTGTGTAGTTTTGCACATTTTGAATTATTCATAGTGTATAATTTTGATGATTTTTATATGAATAGTTATTTATAAAATCATTTTTACATATAGTTTTATTTATATTTTAACATATACTAATAATTACACCACAATGTATTTTTCAACACACAATTTTTTGTCTGTTTCTCCCTGTTCTGATTGTATGTCCCCCATGAGGTGGTTTTTGCACAGGATTTTCTACACAAGGTTTTTTCACACAGGATTTTACACATATGCATTATGTTTTAACATTTTATTGCATATGTGTATATTTTTATGTTGTATTTAACAATACATAATACATTTATATTGTGCACTATATATTCATATCAATTATTTAATTAGGACATTTGAACTTTTAAATTTTAACAGCAGATCATTATAATTTATTTGTTTTATTAGCAACAATGTATTTCGTGACTTTTTTTAAGTAGATAGCCTAAGGAGTACATCTTATTTTTATATGTATTTATATAGTTTTTTTAAAAAGTTGTATTGCTTTAATTTAAGGGGTTGTTCTTGAATGCTTTGTGAGCTGATGTTTTATTAATTAATTTATTCATGTATTCATTTGAAACATGTTCTGATTGGTCTGATTCGTGGGCATGGTTATTTAAAATCGTATTTGTTTGTCTTTTTAAATTTAACTTGATAAAGTCTCCTAATTTGAAGACGAAAGCGCTTGTTTTTTGTTTTTTTTTCTTTTTCGCCTCAATAAAGAGTATTATTTATTCAGTATAGCTTGGACAGTTCTTTGGTTGCGTTTCACATCCTCCTGGCATGCTGTTTTTATATTTATATTCCTGCATTTGTTCCTGATCAACATGAGGTTCTTCCAGAAGTTTACTATATTTGCAACTATATTTATGCATTTTCCACATTTCTTACCTTCTCATCTGGTCCTTCTCCTTATATTCTTTCTTTTGTTTTTTGGCACATTCAGTTGCTGCTTGTTTTTTATCCACTTGTGGTTTGATTTCCATTCCTGCTTGATGCTGCTATGCGTCTGCTAGCCTAAGCAAGGAAGTCATCTTAGATTTATTCTCCTCATGTTTCAAAACTTTCACTACATTTGGGTCTTGTGACATCAGCAGATATGTGTGGAGTCCCACAATGTAATTAATTTCAAGGAGGCCCATCCCTCCTTCGGAACGGGGGATATATAATCTTGGTATGCACTGATTTTTATAAATCATTTGGTGAGCATGAAGCATCCTTCCTGTCTTCCTATCTAATTTGTCCAACACATTTTGGGGCCAGTCAGTCACTCCAAAACTGTAAGTTAGGACAGGAACAGCAAACTGGTTTATAGCTTGGATTTTGTTCCAAGATGTCAACCCTGTTTTCAGGATTAATTTAAGTCTTCTAAAGTACTCCTTACTAAGTTTTATTCACATTTTTTCATGTTTTACTGTTGATCCTTCATCAGTTCCCAAATATTTATACACTCCTTCTTGCTCAAGTTCTTTTATATCACATTCTTGTCCCAAATTGATGTTTTCTTGGTGCTGCAGCTTTCCTGCTTTAAAGGTTGCTTTTGCACATTTATCAAGACCAAATGACATTCTTATATCATCTGAAAAAGTTTTGACAACTTGCAGGTGTGCTTTCAGTTCCTCATCTGATCAGCTATACAGTTTCAAATCATCGACAAAGAGAAGATGAGAAGTCTTCACACTTGTTTTCTAGGAGCCAAATTATAGCCATGGCCTAATTTCTTAAGTAGACAGCTTGATGGGTTAAGGACAAGGCAGAATAGCAGCAGAGAGTCACCCTGGAATATCTCCCTTTGAATTTTTTCCCTGGAATAATCATTTGTCCTTTATCATGGCTTAATTGCAAAGTGGTTTGTCACTGTTTCATGGTCACTGTAATGTAGTTGATCGATGTATGGTGTATCTTATACATTTTAAGCACTCTTTTATCCATGAATGTGGGATACTATCAAATGCTTTTTTTGTAGTTAATCCATGCCATACTTAGATTCTTCCCATTTTTATAGTTCTCATCTATGACTTTAATTAACAACAAATGAGCCTTTGTTCCATATAACTTTCATTTATTGTCCTTTTGTTCTATTGCCATAATTGAGTTTTCTTCTAAATAACTATAGACTCTGTCAGCATCAATTCCAGTCTATAGTTTATACGTTGTCGGAAGGCAATTTTTAGTGCAGCTTGCAGGTTCATTCTTAAGTAGGAGCATTGTTTTTCCCATTGTTAACCAGGTTGGTGTCTGTTCGGGGTGTGCATATAAAAAATTCTTACTCATGGCTAAATCCTTGTGCAAAGATGTTAATACTTTTAACCAGAAGTTAGGTACTGTATCTGGGCCTGGGGTTTTCTAGATAGAGACTTTTCTTAACTTTGTTTCAATCTCTGTGGCTGTTACTTCATCCCATTTCATAAACTATATCTTGAAACTTTTTCTTCTTTCTTTTACTTCTTCTATCCATTTAGCATCTTTGTTATGTTCCACAGGATCTTCATAGATATTTCTGAAAAATGTATGTATTTTTTCTTGTTTTGGTGGTCTTTCAATTCCTTTTCCTTATTTCCCATTTTCTACAAAACTTTTTTGGGTCATCAATAAATTGAATATTTTGAACTTTTCCTTTATATTTATCTGCATATCTTCTAAGTTTTTCCACCTGTGCTGAGATTTTTAGTTTGTTATTTGCAATAGTGCATTATAGATCCTGACCTGTTCTAATACTGCACACTACTTTTATCACTTCTTGTCTTAGTTGCTTTATAGTTTTCTCGGCCCTTACGTATTATCGCAACCATGGCTGGACATGAAGAAATGCTTCCTTTGTGTCAATTCTCAGCAAGTTGTAACCTATATGACATAAATGAGCATTTAATGTTGTATTACTTTATATTGTAATCTAACTCCTGTCTTGGTTTAAAATAATTGAGGGAAGAACATTCCTGCGTAATTCACAAAGCTTCAGCCAGCTTCATCACAGCAAAGCCCTTTTACAGTCCTCATTCTCCCGTTTAGCTCAGTCCTCATTGCTTTTGTAACCCTTATTAGTTTTCGCTGTTCTGCTTTCAAGTACAGCACTCCCAATCTGACCTTATGAAATATTCAGCACCCTGTATGACAGTAATGGTCAGATCCCACATTACTGAACAAATTCTGTCTGTCCTAAACAACAAGTGACAGCGGCAGGATAAAACATGCCAGTTCCGTTAACGTGTCCTTAAGCTGCTGTAATAAATTTACAAACTTGATACAATAAAACCTTTTGTTTACGCATGTGTTTTCTGAAGGATATGAAGTCTGAATTTGTAATGGCTGGGCTACACATCAATGTTTTTCAAGGAGACAGCTAACTCGTGCTCTATAGAGAGGAAGACAGTATACCACATGGCCAAATAAACATGAACAGCTAGGCAGAAACATGTGGTGCAGATGGAAAAAGCTGTGCTTTAACGACGAATTTGAGGTGCAGAGTAAATGTAAGTAAAGATAATTGATACAGCTAAAAGCATGTAAAGAATGGAAGGAAGTGGTCTCACACCTCACTGTATGAAACTCGTGAAAACATGTATAAACGGTAAATCTGGCAGCCTGAATAGCTGCTTTTTGAAATTTTGCATTGAGTTATAGCGCTAAAGGACGCTACCCAGGAAGAGGAATTTAGCCTTTATTCCTGTTCCTGGTAAAAAACTAATTGTTGAAGCAAGCGGTGACCAAGTGAGAAGTGCTGTTCACTCGACAAAATGACTCTTCACCAGATACAGTTCGAATGTTGCATAAACCACTTTATTGAATTAAAAGTATTAAAAGTATAGAACGATAAGCGCTTTCACTAGCTTGTAGCTTCTTCAGATCAAAAGTGCTAAGGATAAATGCATCTGCATTATATAGTTGATCAATCATCACAGTAATTGGTTAATTGATGCAAAAATAAAAGCAAAACGAACCACATTAGATGGGACCTGAGAAATCTTCATATCTCATGCAGCATAATAAAATGCAATACGTCTCATAATAAACGTTGCTATATATGACACTTCCATTAATATAAACACTATTGGATGAGGCAATACTCATTCAACAAGGTACAAACCATGTTAAAATACATTCATAACATAATAATCAAAAAATAACCTTCTTTTAAAAATATGCGATTGATTTAAAAATCAGACATAAAAACCAGACACAAAAAATGTATCTTATGATAAAACATTACCACAGTCATGGACACAATAAAATAAATATGATTTTACTAAAAGCACTAGAATAGTGCAATAAAAACTATTATGTATATAAATTGTATCTGTGTGAATGTATATATATAAAAAAATTAAATTATATGTTTGTATGTAAAATATACAGCAACATGTGTAACTGTGTATAAATAAAAAATAATAAATATACAATAAATATACAATAAATATTCAATAAATATTATATATATACCTAAAAAATGAAATATATAAATGAATATGTATTATGTGTGTATGTGTAAGAGAATATAAATAGATAAATAAATATGAATATAAATGAAAATAAATATTGTATATGAATATGTACATGTATACACAATAAATTGATGATGTTAAAAATCAAAAAATATATATGTTATATTATATATGTATATAATGTAATAATATTAATGAAAAAAGATAAAAGTAGAAATTCATAGAATTTCATAAAATTTCATGAAATTCAAAGCTTAGTGTGCCTACGTTTCTTCAAATATGGTTTGATGGATGCCCTCTCATTCAATCCATGGCCTTTATCAGCCCTGAGCATAATAATCCATCTACTCTCTCTGTCTTCTGTATGATTCATTATATCCCCTCCTCTTATATTCACATTAATTTTCTCTAGCACCCTAAAGCTAAACTTGTGTTCAGAATTTGTATGTATCACATGCTTGGCTAAGGCATTCTGCATATTTCCTTTCTTTATATTATAGCAGTGTTCCCTTATCCTGTCACGCAAAGCCCTGTTGGTCTTTCCAACATAGAAACAGGAACATAATTCACACACAGCAAGGTATACAACATCTGAAGTCATACAGTCAGCATTAACCTGAGTATATATAAGGCCTTCCTGAAAACACTAGAGGGGATAAATGTATCACCAAACACCATCATACTAGGTGACTTCAATTACCCTAATATAGACTGGAAACACTACTCAAGCCCAAACACCCTAGCCCAAAAGTTCCTGGAATTCATAAACTCAAATGCCATGGAACAACTAGTCACCATCCCCACAAGAGGAGATAACATACTTGATCTCATCATCACGAACATGGGAGCACAATGTTCAACACCGGAAGTATACCCCTCACTGGTGAGATCAGATCACAAACTAATCTCGCTGGAGGTCCTCATCCCACCCCCACCTGAAATAAAAAAGACCACAGTAAAAAACTTCTCAAAAGCTGACTTCACAGTTCTAAAGACTAGTGTGGTCTCCTTTAAGGCCCCCGAGCCGGCGGAAAACAGTAGTCAAGCCGCTGAATCACTTACAAATGCCTTCTACCAGCACCTGCAGGACTGCATGGATAAGGCAATCCCAAGCAAAACAAAGACTCTTTGTACCAAAGGCAAGCGTCCAGTCTGGTGGACCCCAGCCATAAACAAACTCTACAACAAAAGGAGGAAGCTACTACAAGATAGAGCAAAATCCTTAAAAGGTAAGACACCCTTGATCACTATAAGTAAAAAACTAAGAGCTCTCATAAAATCATCCAAAGCAAATTTCGAGAGAAAAATAGCTAAAGACTCAAAAGACAATCATAAGGCCTTCTTTAGCTATGTTAGAAACCTAGGAGGAAACTCCCAGATATGCTCAGAACTAGTTCAAAATGATGTGAAGATTACTGATCCTACAGACATTGCCAACATACTGGCTGACAGGTTCAGTGCAAACTTCTCCCCACCCCCAAAAGGAGAGATATCTATACCAAACGATTGCAGCCCCCAAACATCTCCAGCCCAAGTGAGAACTGCTCTCTCCAAAGCAAAAACACAGCATCCATGGGACCTGATGGTGTCCCCGGCTGTGTGCTCCACGAACTCAATGAGGAATTAAACCCACAGCTAGGACAGCTGTTTAATCAAAGTCTTACCTCTGGATACATACCCAGGAGTGGCGCACTGCAACTGTGGTCCCACTTCACAAAGGCGGTGCCTCCACCGACCCTGGAAATTACCGCCCATTAGCTTGACAAGCCTTATCTGCAAAGCCATGGAGAGGATCATAATGGACCTCATAAATAAAGACATAGGAATTTGCAGACTTTGGATCCAACCCAGTTTGGCTTTGTCAAAGGCAGATCATGCCTTTTAAACTTGGTTGACTTTTTCAAACAGTCACCAAAGCCATCGATGAGGGAAAGGCAGTCCATACAGCCTACCTCGATCTGGCTAAGGCCTTCGATACAATACCCCACTGGTATCATTGAAAAACTCATCAGCTTAAATGTTAACCCATACATCACAAGATGGGTTGCAAACTGGCTGAGTGACAGAACCCACAGGGTCAGAGTTGCTGGCGCCATGTCAGACTCAAAGCCTGTCACAAGTGGTGTCCCACAGGGCTCAGTCCTGCGCCCACTCTTGTTTGGCATCTACTTTTCCCTAGTACAAGCAAACACAGGAGGGTTATGGCTGACAAAGTTTGCAGATGACTGCAAACTGGGTGCCATAGTAGAAAACACATCTGACACAGATATCCTTCAGAAGGGTCTCACAGAAACGGATAACTGGTGCCAGAGCCACGGCCTAAAGTTAAATGCCAAAAAATGCATAGTCATACCCTTCGGGAAAAACAAGGTTAACCCTAGCTACCAAATAGGTGGCAATCCACTGAGCACAGAAGAAGTTATCAGGGACCTGGGGACCCAGGTTGATAGTAGTCTGTCATTCGACACCCATGTAGCTAAAGTAGTTAGGAAGACCTTCTACATTGCCCACCTTATCATGAAGGGATTCTCATCTAGATCAAGGGAGGTCATAGTCTCCCTTTACTCATCACTCATCAGACCAATGATTGAGTACAATGCCCCATTCGGAATGTATCTGACCCGACACTTGCAGCAGCTGGAGAGGCCACAAAAGTTCCTCACCAAAAGGATAAAGGGTCTCAAAAATCTGTCCTATGCTGCCCGACTGAAAGAACTCCAGCTCTATTCAGTCGCCACCGCTTGCTCAGAGGTGACCTTTGCCTAACATACAAGGCCATGTCAAACCCAGATTTGATGAATATGCTTCACCTCAAGAAATCTAGATCCATCAGAGCCACAAGGGCGGGAGACTTAAACCTCAACACGGCTATTAATAGGACGTGCTGGAGGGATAGATTCATCACCCAAAGACTCCCTATGCTGTGGAACAAAATCCCGGTACATGTGAGGCAGAGCACCTCGCTGGCCTTGTTCAAGAGAAATCTTGACCAATGGATGGGAGATCGCAGATATACCCCAGGGATTACCTCAGTGTCACTGCTCGACAGAGGCACAGCAAAATAATGGGTATAGTTCCCCATACTAAAGGGGTGGCGTAAGCCACAAAACGATGGGCTAGGCTTGTAAATGCCCTCGGGCAGATAGCCTAGTATGAACCTATGAACCTATATCTCCCTATACGTATCAGGATGTACGAATATAATGCTTGTGTCTATCAATGGGCAAAAACTACAATGTCTGCAAGCTTTCGTATAATAATTATCATTTACACACATATCTTTTTTAGATGGGTAACATAATAATCTTTTAAGATTCTTTTTATTCCTATATGTAAAAGATGGATTTCTACCTACAATAGTTGTTAATACCTCATCAGCTTGTAATATATTCCAGTTTTTAGAAATAATGTTTCTAACCTGTTTATTATCTGCTGTATATGAAGTCAGAAACTTGGTAGTAGATTCAGATGTGACTTTAACATCACTAGTCATCTGAGGTTGAAGCCCAAAATATGGGGTACCTGTTGTTGAACACAGAATTAATGCATTATTAATTTGTCTGTTAACTTCATCAGATTTATAACCTCTCTCAGCAAATTTCTCTTTAAGATCATTCAAATCTGTAATAAAACCTTTATCATTTGAGTTAAGCCTAGACATTCTTAGAGTCTGTCCTTTCATTATATTGTTAAATACGTGCCTAGGATGCATGCTAGTTCTAAATAATAGAGTGTTCCTGTAGCATGGTTTTCTAAAAATTCCTGTATTAAACATACCACAATCCAATTTCTCTACATATAATTCTAGAAATTCAATCCTCATTTGTGAAGAATTCATCGTAAACTTTAAACATGGTGTTATGTTATTCATAATTGTAGTGAAATTGTTTAATTCATCTATACTACCATTCCATAAAATAAAAACGTCATCCACAAAACGTCTATAAAACTGTACATATTTCTTATACGTAGGCTCTTTAAATAACAAAAGTTCTTCCCAGTAAGCTAGGAACATATTGGCGTAGCTATTTGCGCATGGAGTGCCCATAGCTACGCCATCTAATTGTTGATAAATATTGTCATTAAAGATAAAAATATTATTCTCTAGAACTAGTTCAAGAAAGTGTACTAATAAATCAA